>NC_082681.1:89480313-89783527 GCF_025265405.1 Mesoplodon densirostris
GATATATATATATATATATATATATATATATATATATATATATATATATATATATATATATATATATATATATATATATTCTTTATCCATTCCTCTGTTAATGGACATTTAGGTTACTTCCATATCTTGGGTATTATAAATACTGCTGCTATGAGCAATGAGGTGCCTATATATATAAAGGCTTAGGTCAAAATGTGTACTGCCTATGTATTCTCTCCCAGGAGTATTATGGTTTTATGTCTTTCATGTAGGTCTTTAATCCATTTTGCGTATGAATGGGAAAATGATATAGTTTAATTCTTTTACGTGTAGCTGTCTTGTTTTCCCAATACCACTTCAAATATATACTTCCTGTTGTATATTCTTGCCTCAATTACCATTGATAGACCTTATGTGCCTGTGTTTATTTCTAGTCTCTCTATTCTGTGTCATTGATTTATGTTTCTGTTTTTGGGTCAGTATCATACTCTTTTGTTTACTGTAGTGTTGAATTCTGAAGTCAAGGAGCATATACCTCCAGTTTTGTTAATTTTCTCAAAATTGTTTTTGCTATTTGGTATCTTTTGTGATTCCATGAAAATGTTAGGATTATTTGTTCTAGTTCTGTGAAAAATGTCATGGGTATTTTGATAGGGATTTCATTAAATCTATAGATTATTTTGGGTAGAATGTCCAGTTTAACAGTATCAACTCTTCCAGTCCATGAACATAGGGTATATTTCCAATTATTTGTGTCATCTTAAATTACCTTAATCAATATATTATAGTTTTCAGAATATAGTTCTTTCACCACCTTGGTTAAATTTATTCCCCCAAATTTTATTCTTTTCAATGTAATTTTATTTTTAATATTTTTTCTTAAAAAATTATTGGAGTGTATTTGATTAACAATATTGTGTTAGTTTCAGGTATACAGCAAAGAGAATCAGTTATGCATATACATACATTCACTCTTTTCTTTTTTTTTTAAGATACTTTTTCCATATAGGCCGTTACAGAGTATTGAGTAGAGTTCCCTGTGCTATACATCCGGTTCTTTATAGTTATCTATTTTATAAATAGTAGTTTGCATATGTCAATCCCAATATCCTATTTTACCCCTTCCCCATTATCCCCTGGTAACCATAAGTTTGTTTTCTACATCAGTGACTCTACTTCTGTTTTGTAAATATGTCCATTTGTAGCCTTTTTTTTTGGATTCTACATATACGTGATATCATAATTTGATGGAGAAATTAAAAGCTTTACAGATGAGCAAAAGCTAAGAGAATTCAGCAACACCAAACCAGCTTTACAACAAATGCTAAAGTAACTTCTTTAGGAGGGAAACACAAGAGAAGAGGAAGGGAAAAGAAAAGACCTACAGCAATAAACCTAAAACAATTAAGAAAATGGCAATAGGAACATAGATATCTATAATCACCTTAAATGTAAATGCTCCAACCAAAAGATATAGACTGGCTGAATGGATTAAAAAAATCCATATATATGCTGTCTATCAGAGACACTTCAGACCTAGGGACATGTACAGACTGAAAGTGAGGGGATGGAAAAAGGATATTTCATGCAAATGGAAATTAAAAGAAAGCTGAAGTAGCAATACACATATCAGACAAAGTAGACTTTAAAATAAAAACTGTTACAAGAGACAAGGAAGAACACTACATAATGATCAAGGGAGCAATCCAAGAAGAAGATATAACAATTGTAAATATTTATGCACCCAACATAAGAACACCTCAATACATAAGACAAATGCTAACAGCTAAAAAAGGGGAAATTGACAGTAACACAGTAATAGTGGGAGACTTTAACACCCCACTTGCACCAATGGACAGATCATCCAGACAGAAAATTAATAAGGAAACACAACCTTTAAATGCCTCAATAGACCAAATAGACTTAATTGATATTTATAAGACATTCCACCTGAAAACATCAGAATACACTTTCTTCTCAAGTGCACATGGAGCATTCTCTAAGATAGACTACATACTGGGTTACAAATCTAGCCCTGGTAAATTTAAGAAAATTGAAATCATATCAAACATCTTTTCTGACCAAAACACTATGAGATTAGAAATCAATTACAGGGAAAAAACCCTGTAAAAACACAAGCATATGGAGGCTAAACATTATGTTACTAAATAACTAAGACATCACTGAAGAGGAAATTTTAAAAATCTAGAGGAAAATGATGATAAAAATACAACAACACAAAACATATGGGATGCATCAAAACGAGTTCTAGGAGGGCAGTTTATAGCAATACAATCTTACCTCAAGAAACAAGAAAAATCTCAGATAAACAGCCTAACTTTACACCTAAATCAACTAGAGAAAGCAGAACAAACAAAGGAGGGGGAAGGGTAAGCTGGGATGAAGTGCGAGAGTGGCATTGACATATATACACTATGAAATGTAAAATAGATAGCTAGAGGGAAGTAGCCGCATAGCACAGGGAGATCAGCTAAGTGCTTTGTGACCATCTAGAGGGGTGGGATAGGGAGGGTGGGAGGGAGATGCAAGAGGGAGGGGATAGGGGATATATGTATACATTATACAGCAGAAAGTAAGACAACATTGTAAAGCAAATATACTCCAATAAAGGTGTTTAAAAAAAGAAGGAAATAAATTTTAAAGACCAGAACAGAAATAAATGAAATAGAAACAACGAAAGTAATAGGAAAGATCAATAAAACTAAAAGCTGTTTCTTTGAGAAGATAAACATGACTAAAATCAATAAAATTAGAAACGAAAAAGGAGAAATTACAATGGACACCACAGAAATACAAAGGTCATAGGAGACTACTGCAAGCAATTATATGCCAATAGAATGGACAACCTGGAAGAAATGGACAAATTCTTAGTTATAACCTTCCAAGACTGAACCAGGAAGAAATAGAAAATATGAAGAGACCAATCACAAGTGCTGAAATTGAAACTGTCATTAAAAATCTTCCAACCAACCAAAGTCCAGGACCAGATGGTTTCACACGCAAATTCTATCAAACATTTAGAGAAGAACTAATAACTATTTTTCCCAAACTCTTCCAAAAATTTGCAGAGGGAGGTACACTCCCAAGCACACTCTATGAGGTCACTATCACCCTGATATCAAAAGCAGACTTTTGGTATCAAAAGAAAATTACAGGCCAATATCACTGGTGAGCATAGACACAAAAATCCTAAGTGAAGTGCTTGCAAACAGAATCCAACAACACATTAAAAGGACCATATACCCTGATCAAGTGGGATTTATCCCAGGGCTGCAATAACTTTTCAATATACACATATCAATCAATGTGATACACCACTCAACAAACTGAAGAACAAAAACCATATGATCATCTCAATAGATGCAGAAAAAGCTTTTCACAATATTCAACACACATTTAGGACAAAAACTCTCCAGAAAGTGGGCATGGAGGGAACATACCTCAACATAATAAAAGCCATATACAACAAATCCACAGCAAACATCATTATCAATGTTGTAAAACTGAAAGCATTTCCTCTAAGATCAAGAAGACAAGGATGTCCACTCTCGCCACTATTATTTAACATAGTTTTGGAAGTCCTAGCCATTGCAATAAGAGAAGAAAAAGAAACAAAATAATCCAAATTTGAAAAGAAGAAGTAAAACTGTCACTGTTTGCAGATGACATGATACTATGTATAGAAAATCCTAATGATGCTACCAGAAAACTACTAGAGCTCATCAACGAATTTGGTAAAGTTGCTGGATACAAAATTAATACACAGAAATCTCTTGCATTCTTATATACTAACAGTGAAAGATCAGAAAGAGAAGTTAGGGAGACAATCCCATTTACCATCACATCAAAAAGAATAAAATACCTAGGAATAAACCTACCTAAGGAGTCAATGCAATTTTAACTGGGATTATTTTCTTGCTTACTCTTTCTGATAGTTCATTATTAGTGTATAGAGAAACAACAGATTTCTGTATATTGATCCTGTATCTTGCATCTTTACTGAATTCAATAGTTAGTTCTAATAGTTTTTTGGTGGGGACTTTAGGGTTTTCTGTATATAGTATTGTGTCATCTGCAAATAGTGACAGTTTTACTTCTTCCCTTCCAATACTATTTTAAATAGAGTGGCAAGAGTGGGCATCCTTGTCCTGTTCCTGATTTTAGAGGAAAAGCTTTCAGCTTTTCACCGAATATGATGTTAGTTGTGGGCTTGTCATATATGGGTTTTATTATTTTGATATATGTTCCCTCTATACCAACTTTGATGACAGTTTTTAATCATGAATTGATGTTGAATTTTGTCAAATACTTTTTCCACATCTTTTGAGAAAATCATGTGCTTTTTATCCTTCCTTTTGTTAATGTGGTGTGTCACACTGACTAACTTGTAGATATTAAAACATTCTTGCATCCCTGGAATAAATTCCTCTTGATCATACTGTATGATACTTTTCATATATTGTTGAACTTGATTTGCTAATATTTTATTGTGGATTTTTACATCTATATTCTTCAGAGATATTGGCCTGTTAGTTTAATTTGTGTGTGTGTGTGTGTGTGTGTGTATCTTTGTCTGGTTTTGGGTAGGGTAATTGTGGCCTTGTAGAATGCATTTGGGAGTGTTCTTCCTTTTCAATTTTCTTTGAATAGTTTGAGAAGGGTATGTATTAGCTCCTCTTTATATGTTTGGTAGAATTCCCTGTGAAGCCATCCAGTCCTGGTCTTTGGTTTGCTGGGAGTTGATTACATTGCTAACTCAATTTCACTGCTAGTGATCAGTCTGTTCAAATAGTCTATTTCTTTCTGATTCAGTCTTGGAGGATTGTATGTTTCTATAAATGTGTCCATTTCTTCTAGGTTTCCCCATTTGTTGGCAAATAACAGTTCCTAGTATTCTCTAATGATTTGTTGTATCTTGTGATAACTGTTATAATTTATCTTCTTTCATTTCTTATTTTGTTTATTTAGGTCACCTCTCTTTTTTCTTATTGTGACTAGCTAAAGGCTTATTAGTTTTCTCTTTTCAAAGAAAAGAAACAAACTCTTCTTTTCATTAATTATTTCTATATATTTTTTTCAGTCTCTATTTTATTTATGTCCAAAATGATGTTTATTATTTTCTTCCTTCTGCTAACTTTAGGCTTTGTTTGTTCTTCATTTTCTAATTCCTTTAGGTGGTAACTTGGGTTGTTCATTTGAGATTTTTCTTGTTTCTTGAGGTAGACCTCTATTGCTATAAACTTTCCTCTTAGAACTGCTTTTTGTGTCTTAATGTATTTTCTGATATCTTCTTTGATTTCTTGGTTGACACATTGTTTTTTTGGTAACATGTTTATTGCCTATGTGTTTGTGTTTCTTCCATTTTTCTTTCTGTAGTTGATTTTTAGCTTCATGTTCTTGTGGTCAGAAAACATGCTTGATTAAATTTATGTCTCTTGTGGCCTAGCGTGTGATGTATCCTGAAGAACATTCCATGTTCACTTGAAAAAAATGTGTATTATGTTGTTTGGGGATGAAATATCCTATAGCTATCTATTAATTCCAATGGGTGTATTGTATTAATTAGGGCCATTGTTTCACTATTGATTTTCTGTCTGGATGAACTATCCACTGTTATAAGTAGGGTTTTAAGGTCCCCTACTATTATCTCCAACTACAACTGATTATTTTATCATTATTGAATGTCCTACTATATCTTCTATTATAAAATTTTTGTAAAGTCTACTTTGTCTGATATGAGTATTGCTACCCAGCTTTCTTTTAATTTCCATTTGTATGGAATATCTTTCTCCATCCCCTCACTTTCAGTCTGTGGGTATCTTTAGCTCTGAAATGAGTCTCTTTTAGGTAGCATATAGATGGGTCTTTTTTTTTTCCAGTTGACCACACTGTATGCTTTGATTGGAGCATTTGGCCCATTGACAGTTAAAGTGATTATTGACAGGTATGTACTTTTGCAATTTTGTTACTTGTTTTCTGATTATTTGTGTAGTTCTTCTCTGTTCTTTTCTTCTTTTAGTCTCTTCCCTGTGGTTTGATGATTTTCTTTGGCATTATGTTTGTGTTCCTCTCTCTCTAGTTGTTGAGTATCTATTGTAAATTTTTGATTTGTAGTTGCCATGAAGTCCATATATGTTGACATGTAACTATATATACTTGTTTAATGGACTTGAGGACACAGGGAGTGGGAAGGGTAAGCTGGGACGAAGTGAGAGAGTGGCATGGACTTATATATACTACCAAATGTAAAATAGCTAGCTAGTGGGAAGCAGCTGCATAGCACAGGGAGATCAGCTCTGTGATTTGTGACCACCTAGAGGGGTGAGACTGGGAGGGTTGGAGGGAGATGCCTGAGGGAGTAGATATAGGGATATATGTATACGTATAGCTGATTCACTTTGTTATAAAGAAGAAAGTAACACACAATTGTAAAGAAATTATACTCCAATAAAGATGTTAAAAAATAAAATAAATTGATAATCATTTAAGATTAAACACATTCTAAAAGATGTACATATTTTAATCCCTACTCACATTTTGTGTTTTTGTCATAACTTATATCTTCATGCCTATTTCTTAACTGTTCACTTTGGTTATAGTTGATTTTACAGTTTTTGTCTTTAAAGTTCATACTAGCTTATTTAAGTTTTTGATGCACTGCCTTTACTGTATATTTGTTTTAACCAGGTGACATTTCCCTTCCTATAACACCTTATTTCATATTGTAGCCTTTTCTTTTTCACTTTAGAAGCCCTTTTAACACTTTTTTTGTAAGTTGGTTTAGTATTGGTGAGCTCTATTAGATTTTGCTTGTCTGGGTTCTTTATCTCTTCTTCAATTCTGAATGATAACTTTGCTGGGTAGAGTATCCTAGGTTATAGGTTTTCCCCTTTCAGCTTTTTAAATATAACATGCCACTCTTTTCTAGCGTGGAAAGTTTCTCTAGAAAAATCAACTTATGGGGATTCCCTTGTATGTGATTCTTTGTTTTTCTCTTGCTGCCTTTGGAATTCTCTATTTTTATTTTTTGCCATTTTCATTATGATATATGTTGGAATGACTCTCTTTGGTTTCATCTTGTTTGGGAATGTCTGTGCTTCCTGTATCTAGATATCTTCTTCAAGTTTGGGAAGTTTTCAGCCATAATTTCTTCAAATAATTTGCTACCCCTTTCTCTCTTTCTGAGACCTCTATAATGTGAATGTTAATACGCTTGATGTTTTCTCAGAGCTCCCTTAAATAATACCTTTTTTTAAATGTGTTTTTCTTTTTGCACTCTGATTCAGTAATTTCCATTATTCTATCTTCCAGACAGCATATATGTTCTTCTGTGCCTCCTAGTCTGCTGTTAATTCCTTGTAGTGTATTTCTCATTTCAGTCATTGTATTCTTCAGCTCTGACTGTTTTTTTTATTTTCTAGTCCTTTGTTGAAAATATCGCTGTGTTATTCTATTCTTTTCTCAAGTTCTGTTAGTATTCTTCTTATTAGTGCCTTGAACTCTTTATCAAGTAAATTATCTCTGTTATTAGGGTATGTTCAGGGTTTTACCCTGTTATTTCATTTGAAACATATTCCTCTGTTTTCTCATTTTACAAGCTTTCTTTGTCTCAATGAAATTAAGGGAAACATTTACCTATCCCAGTCTTGAAGGTTTGCCCTTGTGTGGGAGCATCCCTATGCAATTTGTGTGTGCCCACTAGCTTTGATGGGAGAGCTGGATCTGAAGTGAGCAAAGCCTGCATCTTGGAATTAGTAGCCACCATTTTAGTGGAAGTAAGGCTGGATTTGGAGGGGTTAGAGCCAGAGCAAGGTGTGAGCTGGGACTTCTCCTATGTTCAATGTCAGTCATCACCTAATGGGGGTATGTTTGGAGCCTCAAGGCTAAAGCAGGTGTCCTGAGGGTGTTGGGTTTCTCCTGGGTGTGATGGCAGTCCCTGCCTTCTTTGAGGGTATGACCAGTGCCCAAGGGCTTGGGTCTGTACTTTTGCACTGCTTTCACTTTTCCCCTGTTGTTCACACCTTGGTTAGTAGCAGGGTTGAGGCCAGAGAGGTTGGAGCCACAGTACTGAGCTGGCTTCGCTCCTTCCCATGTTTTTGCATATACTTACATGTCGATAATGGCAGTTTTCACTGTGGAGCAATTTTCACCCCCTCCCAAGTATGCACAGAGATATATACACTGGCAATCGTTGCCTCTGCCCTGATCAGAGGCAGGGCATGGGCCAGAGCTTGCTTCATTTCCTCTAAGTGTACACTCTGTTATTGGAAATGGCAGTTTCTACCTTAGCAGTTAACAGTGCCAAAAGAAAAGTGGTTGGATAATGAGCCTGGTGTGGGCTGGGCGGGGGTAAACTGGGGTAGTTTTGGCAAGTAAGCTGAATTACCAGGCAGTTTTAAATCTGTTTCCTCCATGCTGTGACTGGGAGCAAGCAAGCCTGTTCATGCACTCTTCATGAGTGAAGTCTCAGTTTCTTACATATTACCATTAAGTCCCATTGGTTTTCAAGCCAGCTAAGGGGACTTGTTTTCCCAGTGTCAGACCCCAGGGCCGAGGTACCTAATATGTGGCTTGAACCCTGCTCCTAAGGGATGATTCCTGAACCTATGATATCCCTCTCTTCTTGTGGGTTGCCCGCTAAATGTGCAGGTCCCTACTACATCTCTACCCCCCTTCCTAGCAGACTCCATTTGGATCTTTCTTTATAGCCTTGGTTGTAGAAGAGCCATTCTGCTAGTCTTCAGGTCTATTTAAGTGAGAGGTTTTCTATATGTAGTTGTAGTTTTCATGTGTTCATGAGAGGAAGTGAGCTTTGCATCCTCCTACTCCACCTTCTTGTACTCACCTCCTAACTACCATTTAAAATGCTCATACATTTAAGAGTGATATGATATAAACTGGTAATTTTCTGTAAGATACTTCAGCAAATTTTAAAAGTGGGGGCCTCTAAATATTGATAACTGTGAAAGTTGGTGTATGGGTATATTATTCCATTCTTTCTACTTTGTGTCTGTTTCAAAATTTCCATGATTAAAAGTTAAATGTATTGGGGCTTCCCTGGTCGCGCAGTGGTTGAGAGTCCACCTGCCAATGCAGGAGAAACGGGTTTGTGCCCTGGTCCGGGAAGATACCACATGCTGCAGAGCAGCTAGGCCCATGCGCCATGGCTGCTGAGCCTGCGTGTCCAGAGCCTGTGCTCCGCAATGGGAGAGGCCACAACAGTGAGAGGCCTACGTACCACAAAAAAATAAAAAATAAATAAATGTATTTATTTATGTACACACATATTATAAATCTTCAAAAAATTGCATTATTTTGGAGATTGGGATTGACATATATACAATAATATGTATAAAATAGATAACTAATAAGAACCTGCTGTATAAAAATAATAAAATAATATTCAAAAATAGAAAATATTACATTAAGATTAAACATTGAAAGGGAAAGCTACTGTATAACACACAGGCACAGAAATGGAGAAAAAAGTGCGTTTGGTATTAGTAAGTCATATATTTGTCATTGTAGAATTACCAAACTTCCTGTTTTCTTACAATTCAACAACCAAGTACTTTATAGGCCCTAAGAATGGAAGATATCCACAAGTAGAAGAACTGGTGTTATTTTTTTTATGAAGATATGTGCAAAATTCTTGCTGATCACACAGCAAGCAATGCAACTGAAAGCAGGGGAATCTTAAATTCCTCAGAATAAAGGAATTTCAAAGGAATGAGCAGTAGATTGTATGATCATTTCATATATCCTGCAAAACTATTGTTATGGCATTATGTTATAGTTTAATTGGCAATATTTTTCTTAGTGGAATATAAAATTGTGGCACAGCCTACAATCTATGATGTCTTAGATTTAATGAAATATAGTAATACCTACTTCATGAGGCTACTGTAGGAATTTAATGAATACATGCCCATTAAGCTCTTATTTCAGTGCCTAGCATGAAGGAAGCACTCAATAAGCATTATTAATATAACTACCATTTTAAGTGGCTACAATTTACTAGCACTTCATATTAACTGTAATACATATTAATATAGCCACTTTAGAGATGAGAAAACCCTTTTATACTGATTAAATTATATTTCAAAGGTTGATAAATGGTTGAGAAGAATTTGAAAACTGTTAAAATCTGTATGACTCTAAAACCTATGATGTCCTTTACTTTTTCTTCACCATGTTTCTTACAACATAAACCTGTATCTGTTTGAGGACAAAAGAAACAAAGCTGTTTCTAAGTGGAATTCAATCAGTCACCAAGTATCTATTGCTTGATGGCCCCATATTTATGTTTTTGGCCCCATCTTTGGTGTCATAGGGTGACAAGTGTAAGAGAGCTCAACAAATCACATTAGAGTTTACTATCAAGTAGAGAAATGGACTTGAATTTAGAAAGAAACACCACTAAACTGTATGATACAGGGCACAAAATAATTTCAATTTAGAGTATTCTGTTACTGAATAACCTGCTGGGATAGGGTTTCAAAACAGCATTCTCACAGTCCTGTTCTCCTCCTTCCATAGCTATGGGTTGTGAACAATCTCATTTACTATCACCCCTGGGACAGGCTTTTAATCTCCCCCTTCTTGCCACCATCACCATGATACCAAAACCAGACAAAGATGTCACAAAAAAAGAAAACTACAGGCCAATATCACCAATGAACATAGGTGAAAAAATCCTCAAAAAATACTAGCAAACAGGATCCAATGGCACATTAGAAGAATCATGCACCATGATCATGAGGGGTTTATCCCAGGAATGCAAGGATTCTTCAATACACACAGTCAATATGCAAACAAAATAATGTGATAAAACATGTTAACAAACTGAAGGAGAAAAAAACAAATGATCATCTCAATACATGCAGAAAAACCTTTCAACAAAATTCAACACCTATTTAGGATAAAAACCCACCATAAAGTAGGCATAGAGTGAACAACCTAAGTGTCCATCATCGGATGAATGGATAAAGAAGATGTGGCACATATATACAATGGAATATTACTCAGCCATAAAAAGAAACGAAACTGAGCTATTTGTAATGAGGTGGATAGACCTAGAGTCTGTCATACAGAGTGAAGTAAGTCAGAAAGAGAAAGACAAATACCGTATGCTAACACATATATATGGAATATAAGAAAAAAAATGTCATGAAGAACCTAGGGGTAAAACGGAAATAAAGACACAGACCTACTTGAGAATGGACTTGAGGATATGGGGAGGGGGAAGGGTAAGCTGTGACAAAGCGAAAGAGAGGCATGGACATATACACACTACCAAACGTAGGGTAGATAGATAGTGGGAAGCAGCCGCAGAGCACAGGGAGATCAGCTCGGTGCTTTGTGACCGCCTGGAGGGGAGGGATGGGGAGGGTGGGAGGGAGGGAGATGCATGAGGGAGGGGATGTGGGAACAGATGTATATGTATGACTGATTCACTTTGTTATAAAGCAGAAACTAATAAAAAAATAGAAAAAAAGTAGGCATAGAGTGAACTAATGTCAACATAATAAAGGCCATACATAACAAAGCTACAGCCAACATCGTTCTCAATGGTGAAAAACTGAAACCATTTCCACTAAGATCAGGAACAAGACAAGGTTGCCCACTATCACCATCATTATTCAGCATAGTTTTGGAGGTTTTAGCCACAACAATAAGACAAGAAAAATAAATAAAAGGATCCCAAATCAGAAAAGAAGTAAAATTGTCACTGTTTGCAGGAAATAAAAAGAGTAGCAGGATACAAAATTAATGCACAGAAATCTCTGGCATTCCTATATACTAATGATGAAAAATCTGAAACAGAAATTAAGGAAACACACATTTACCATTTCAACAAGAAGAATAAATTACCGAGGAATAAACCTACATAAGGAGACAAAAATCCCTGTATGCAGAAAACTATAAGACACTGATGAAAGTAATTGAACATAATACAAACAGATGGAGAGATATACCATGTTCTTGGATTGGAATCATCAACACTGTGAAAATTATTATACTGCTCAAAGCAATCTACAGATTCACTGCAATCCCTATCAAACTACCAATGACATTTTTCACAGAACTAGCAGAAAGCATTTCACAATTTGTATGGGAACACAAAAGACCCCGAATAGCCAAAGTAATCTTGATTTAGAAAAATGGAGCTGGAGGAATCAGGCTTCCGGATTGCAGACAATACTACAATGTTACAGTAATCAAGACAGTATGGTACTGGCACAAAAACAGGTATATAGATCAATGGAACAGGATAGAAATCCCAGTGATAAACCCACACACCTATGGTCACCTTATTTTGATAAAGGATGCAAGAATATACAACGGAGAAAAGACACCCTCTCCAATAAGTGGTGCTGGGAAAACTGGACAGCTACATGAAAAATAATGAAATTAGAACACTTTTTAACACCATACAGAAAAATAAATTCAAAGTGGATTAAAGACAAGAATGTAAGGCCAGACACAATAAAACTCTTAGAAGAAAACATAGTCAGAACACTCTATGACATAAATCACAGCAAGATCCTTTTTGACCCACCACCTAGAGAAATGGAAATAAAAACAAAAATAAACTAATGGGACCTAATGAAACTTAAAAGCTTTTGCACAGCAAAGGAAACCATAAACAAGACCAAAAGACAACCCTCAGAATGGGAGAAAATATTTTCAAATGAAGCAACTGACAAAGGATTAATCTCCAAAATTTACAAGCAGCTCATGCAGCTCAATAACAAAAAAAAAAACAAACAACGCAATTCAAAAATGAGCACATGACCTAAATAGACATTTCTCCAAAGAAGATATACAGACTGCCAACAAACACATGAAAGAAAGCTCAACATCATTAGTCATTAGAGAAATGCAAATCAAAACTACAATGAGGTATCATCTCACACCGGTCAGAATGGCCATCATCAAAATATCTAGAAACAATAAATGCTGGATAGGGTGTGCTTAAAAGGGAACACTCTTGCACTGCTGGTGGGAATGTGAATTGGTACAGCCACTATGGAGAACAGTATGGAGGTTCCTTAAAAAACTGCAAATAGAACCACCATATGACCCAGCAATCCCACTACTGGGCATATACACTGAGAAAACCATAATTCAAAAAGAGTCATGTACCACAATGTTCATTGCAACTCTATTTACAATAGCCAGGATATGGAAGCAACCTAAGTGTCCATCAGCAGATGAATGTATAAAGAAGATGTGGCACATATATACAATAGAATCTTACTCAGCCCTAAAATGAAATCAAATTGAGTTATGTGCAGTGAGGTGAATGGGCCTAGAGACTGTCATACAGAATGAAGTAAGCCAGAAAGAGAAAAACAAGTACCATATGCTAACACATGTATATGGAATCTAAAAGGAAAAATGGTTTTGAAGAACCTGGGGGCAGGGCAAGAATAAAGACACAGATGTAGAGAATGGACTTGAGGACGGGGGAGGTGGAAGGGTCAACTGAGACGAAGTGTGAGAGTGGCATGGACATATATACACTACCTAACGTATAGTACATAGCTAGTGGGAAGTAGCTGCATTGCACAGTGAGATCAGCTCGGTGCATTGTGTCCACTTAGTGGGGTGAGATAGGGAGTGTGGGAGGAAGATGAAAGAGGGAGGAGATATGAGGATATATGTATATGTATAGCTGATTCACTTTGTTATACAGCAGTTACTAACACACACTGTAAAGCAATTATACTCAAATAAAGATATTAAAAATACAATCAGTAATATCACATTTTAAAAAAACCTTCCTTTTGCCTAGTTACAATACTGAAAGATTTGACACCAAAGTATTATTTTTGGTAATCGACATGTGGTAAGATTATGGGCAATTTTAATTTTCTTTCTCTTGATCATCTATATCTTGTAAATTTTCTTCAATAAAAGTTATTTTTTAAAGTAAAAAAAAGAATCATGGGCAGGAAAGAAAATCTAATTTTCAATATTATTAAATAATAATGTTCAAAGTGTCCAGTTTTCAATAAACAAGTTATTAGACCTGCAAAAATCTTGAAAGTGTATATGGCTTATTCATAGGAAGATATAAATGGAAATGAATAAGTCATGAAGAAGTCATGACATTGAACTTCCTTGCCCAATACTTATATCAACTGTCTTAAATATACTCGAAGGCCACCCAAGAAAAAATTGACAAAGTACAAAAAGAAGGATGTCTGAACAAATACAGAATATCAATAAGGAAAAAAAGGTATAAAAAGGAACCAAATAGAAATTTTTAATGTGAAATTACAAAGCTGAAATGAAATGTTCACTAGAGTGGATCAACAGCAGATTTGAGCAGACAGGAAAAAGAACAAGTGAACTTGAAGAGAGGAGAATTGAAACTACCAAGTCTAAGGAACAGAAAGGAAATGGAATGAAGAGAAATGAACAGAGATTAAGGGACTTGGGGGACAGCATCAACTATGCCAACATATGCATTATGGGAGTCCAAGAAGGAGATGTAGGACAAAGGGAGAGTGGATTCCTCTGTGGCTTCATTTCTCTGCTGTATCTAAGGAGAGTTGATGATTTTTAGTTTGTTATGATGTTTTCTGACTGTTATTAAAGCAGGAGTGATGACTCCAAGATCCCAGTATGTCAGACTGGAAACCAGAGGTTCTCCAGATATTGATTTTAATTAATAAATACAAACATCCTTAGCAGGTGGGAATGTGTATGTGTGTTTGTTTGTAGGGAAGGGAGTAATTAATTGTTTACAGTTTGCTGTGGAGTTTTTTAATTACTTTGCCTTCCTTTCCCCAAAATTCTGGCTGAGATTCTAGCACTGAGGGAGTGAGAGTTTTCTTTTCCAGGTTGAGGTATAATTGATGTATAGCCCTGTGTAAGTTTAAGGCATACGGCATAATGATTTGCCTTATATATATTGTGAAATTGTTACCACAATAAGTTTAGTTTATAACCATCATCTAATATAGATACAAAAAAGAGAACAAAATGTTTTTCCTAGTGATGAGAATTCTTAGGATCTACTCTCTTCACGACTTTCAAATATACCATACAGATGAGTTAACTATAGTCATCATGTTGTACATTACATCCATCATATTTATTTATCTTATAACCTTTGACAACCTTCATCTAATTCCCCACCATCCCTGTCTCTGGAAACCAAAACTCTTATCTCTTTTTCTATGCATTTATCTTTCCTTTTTTAAAGATTCTACATATAAGTGAGATAATACAGTGAGTTTTTAATAAAGTTAAGTTTGAGGTGAGAGTCAAGTGTTAATGTTAGAAAAAGGGTTCACCTTATGGTGTTTGGGCTTGAGTGTAATACTGCAGTGGGGGTTATTTTAGACAACCAGTGAGCTAAACCTTCTTAGAGGACAGAAGAAATAACTGTTCACAGGAAATGTCTTAAAGAGCACAGCTCAGTTAGCTACAAAGAAGTTTTGCAGCTTGGTGCTTAGAAGAGGGCATAGTATGTATTTGACACATTGTAAACATTTGGTGAATGAACGAATAAATGAATGAATCAATTGAAAGTTTTAGCAGGTGACAACTCTGTTCTGTCTGGTTTACTTTCTTATGCTCTTCTAACCCTAATAGAGATCTCTACTTAACTCTTACCTGTGAATTCAGTCTCCAGGTCAGTGTCAACTTCTTGCTGCTGGTTTCAATCTGACCTTAGTGACCCCATCTCTTAGTGACTGGTTTCCTGCCCTTGAGCTCTAGTTTCCTAGTGGCTGGATTCCTTTCCCACATACCACTGTTTTCTAGTGCCTAGTGTATAACACTGAATTTTTTAGTGCTCCCGGTTCCGTAAATCTAGGTAATAGAAATCTACTATTACATCTCAATGTTAACTGCCTGCCCAATTGAACCATTGTCAATTACTGCTTATGTTTTGGATCCTCACCAGTAGTGGCAACAAGAGGTGGCTTAGGGAGGCTTTCACTCAACTAACCACCTGTCTAAATAATAATAAGAATAATGATAATAATAGAAGTGGACACATTTTCTAAATTATATAGAAAGTACAAATAAAATTGTCTTTAGAAAACTTTACTAGGTTGTTGCTTTCTAACATACAAAGCTTTAAGACAAGGTCCTTAGACCTTATTTCCATATAGGTTGTCACCTCTAAATTCCTCATATTTAGAAATTCTCACTATTCACCCAATTGTCCTTAATCCCAGTGTGACTACTCTCAATCCATCTTTTAGAGAGCCCTGTTCTGGCCTTCCTCTGTCCATGCCCCTTCCATGAAATAAGTCCAAGGGAACTCCAGGGAAGAAAATCAATTACTGGAAGATGGAGTCCATAAGGCCAGATTGGAACCAGGAGCAAGAATTTTTTGAGGCTGATCTGGAATCTGAACTCTGAATTAAGGAATCGACTTAAGGAATTAAGTAAAATGATAAGAATTACCAAGATATTCAATCATAGGATTATTTCTGCTTTGTGACAATTTCCAATCCAGAGAAAAGCTCTGTTTCCTTGAACCCTCCCCAAAATCACCTCACACAAGCCCAAACCCTAGAGGGGTCTTCTAATACTCTCTTCTTGAGATGCCCTTGGTTCTCCCAAGGTGTGTGTTCTCCCTTGCTGAAAGGAGTATTTGTTCAACCACAGGTGTGTTTCTGGTTATCTTAGGCTAGACAGCACCATCCTAAATAGAGGACTCACTGAGATTCAGAAAAAGGACCATGGCTCTTGACTCAGTAATAGTGTGCACATCTAAGACTCCTTGTGTTTCTACCCATTCAAAGTGCTAGCCTGTCCATGGCTGGGAGGTAAGTCCACACTGAATTGGGCTCTGATTTTTAAAATCCCTTCAGGATTGGGTTTATTCTGTTTTCCTATGAATAAAGTCCATAGGGGTACTTTTGTTTATAGGATCTGATTAGTATTGAATTTGTATTGCTCCTATAGTTTGTCTATTTCTTTTATGTCTTGAGTGTTGTTTGCCTATAGGAGGAAAAGTCTATATGGAGTGGCAGGACCTAAGCCAAATAAGGCCATTCTCAAGTAATTCCCTGGGGCTAATTAGTTCATAAGGTCCCACAAACCATCATTCTTTGTAATAAATTTGTGTAGAGTCATCATTTTAAAATCTTATAAGGACTTCTTCCCAAATCTTTGCTTTGTGTCTCTGAGAACTGCTTTGTTTAGTTTATGCCTAGAATCAGAAGGTTTGTCCAGTTCCTAATTGTTGATGACTGGCCACTGGCCAAGGACAGGAGACAGGAAGTTATATAAGAAACATCCTTAAATACTTACAACTTTCATGGGGTCTTCTGAGTTTAAAACTGTGACACTTTCAGGCTAAAGGTTTGTTTTCTTTATGTGTTTTCACATTAATGCTAAACTGTATGCTTATCTCTCTAACTGGCACAATCTTACCAGGGAAATTTTGAAATTCCAGTGGCTACTTTGGAGAGCTTTTAACATAATGATTTAAGAGGCAACATAATAAAAAGAGAAGAAAACCTCATGAGGAGATTTTTTGTCTAAAACAGAGATTAGTTTTTAAAAAACATTCTAGGAGAACTGCATTCTTTTGAGTCCATATTTTGGATGTTAATGAACACTGCCTTTAAAATTATATGGTTTGATTAAAATTGTTAAGAGCCTGTTATGTCAACACTGTCTATATGTCATTCTCTTTTTGTGGGTATATATGTCAAAGTCTGTTTTTTTACATCTAAATGTTTCCCCCTCTCCTTGCATAGAGAACATAATTAGCCCTTATAATGATGATTTCATATTGCTCTGAAGCTGGCTTCCTCTCTTTTTCCCCCCTCTTGTAAAAATTTAAAGATCACCTGACCAAAAAATACTCAGTTGTTTTTCATGTATTCTAGGAGTATCTAGTTTAAATAAACACTCCAACAGAAAGAAATTATTAAACTGTGTTTCTTCCAGTGAACACTGAAAATTATGTTTACATAATAGTTTTTGTTACTATAGCTATGATATAATAAGAAAAGGCTTTAGTTTCAAGGTAAAATAATTTTGGCACGTTCTAGGGTCTTTAAAAAATAGCTTACCATATAAAAGCAATGTTAGCACAATATTTTGGTTTTCTGAAAACCAAGTTAAATTTATGATTCAAATTTTCTATATTGTTTTTGAGTTAAATATTAATATTATGTTATAAGCTAAATGTTAAATGTTATGAGTTGAATGAGTTTTATTTATATAACTTTTTAAAAATTTTAATACATGTATAAAATTGTATTCAACTAAATCAAATGATGTCTTTCTAAAATATTTCATTTTATTAAAGCATTACAAAGATACACGTCATAATAATTTAATGTTTTAGCTAAATATTAATATCCATATCCTTAACTAACTTTAAGAACCTATAACTAAGTTAATTAATAAGCAATCTTTGAATGCCTATTATAATTTCTAAATTAAAAAATATATTAATCACAAACAGCAAAATATAATTTATTTTATATTTTTTAAAATGACAATAGATTAATAAACATTCAAATGCCTTTAGATGTGTGTCTTGTGTGTATATGTGTTTATTTTTACTTCCTCAAAATTATTAAAATGACATGAACTAAGTGTGCATGGAGAAAAATAGCTAAACAACTCAACTTTCAATTCTATATTTTTCTCTTGTGTTTAGAGAAAAGTAAAGTCAGTTACTATGGTAAAGATAATAAAATAAATGGTTAGTTTTACTAGGTACAATAATTTCATACAAACATGCATATAAGATAATGGATATGATTTCATGTTTGCTTATTTAAAATGTTACAGTGCATTCAGATAGTAGAATTATTTTTTTAGGTTTTTTTTTGGCAAATAGACAGCATAAGTGGAATATTCGTCATAATATGTATAAATATAAATGACAAAGTAGCTAGCAAAGTATTTGCTATTATTATATTGCAAATTGATCCTGGCAAGAACACAGATTAGTAATAATTTTACTCTAAGATTTTTATTTAGCCAAGGGTTTGAGAGTGGGGAGGAGAGAAATTCTAAGCTTAAGAAATATCCTTCTTTATGCATATAATTATTTTTTTTTCTCTTTGGTACTCTTTCATACTTTGTTATGGTCCTAAATAAAATCATGCTCTTTTAAATAATCTCCTTCAATGAAGTTTCTTCCACACATTTCCCCCAAATAAATGTTCTCCTGTTCTTTCTTTGAACATCCTTTACAATCTCTCTATATTATGTGAAAATATCACTGAAAATCATTTAAGCCGCAATCCAAAATTTGCTGTTTTGTACTCCAAACCCCTTTTCTACTTTAAGCTATTCTTCATCAAGATCTCTTCAAATGGTTATTTCCTAACCATCCTCTCTGCCTCCCTCTCTTCCCCTCCTTTCAGTAATTTCACCATCCTCATGATTGCCATGCTAATATCAGTGGACTAATAATCACATACCTATATCAAGTTCCAAAAATCCAGGCTCTACAAGGTTTACTGCATTTCTAAATGCACCATTCTTGTTTATCTCTTAGTCATCTTGCTCCCAGAATATTGAAATGCCCCCATTGATTTTCCAGTCTCTTCCTTCATATTGCTTCAAAGTTCATAAAATGATTCATCTTTATTTCTAATTTTTATTACTTTATTCAAACAATTCCCACTAAAAAATTAACAAGTGGTTCCAAATTTCTCTCAAAATAGAACTCAAAAATTCAAGCTCTCACATAACCTGATTTCTACACAGCATTCCAATCTTAGTCTTCATTATAATTTTCATACATATTACACTTATCCAAACTGGGATCTTATTTCTTCCAAATAAGTCTTTCTTCATATGATTCTTTTCTTGTGCTATTCTCAATGTCAGGAACATCTTTTCCTATGTGTGAGAATTTCCAGACACTACCAATCTTTTAACTATTGAGATCCAGCTCATGTTATACCATTAGTAGAAAGGGTTTCTTTTCTCCAGCTTCCTAAACTGAAAGTAACTACTTCCATCCAACACACTTTCCTTTATATTCTCTTCTGACACTAAAACTGTTTAGCCTTATATTGTTGTTTTTATTAATTACTGTAAAACAAGTTATCCCAAAATTCTAGTGTCTTAAAGCAATATGATTACTATCTCATGGTTTCTGTGGGACAAGAATTCAGGCGTGATTAGTTGGTTTGCCCTGACTCAGGTTTATCATGAGGTTGTAATCAAGATGGTGTCTTGAGCTATCATCATTGGAAGGCTTGAATAGGGCTGGAAGATTAACTTCCAAATTACATGCTTACATGTTGTGAGGAGGCCTCAGTTCCTTGTCATGTAAGATTCCACATAAAGATGCTTGAGTTTCCTCATGACACACATGTCCTCATGTCAGGGTCCCTGAAAGCAAGTGACCTGAGAGGAGGAACAAGGAGGCATCCACAAGGTCTTTCATGTTCTATCTCATGTACTGTCACTTCTGCCTTATTTGTTGGAAATGACTAAATCCAACCCACACTTAAGAATTAGGTTCCATATATTGAATGGAATGACAAAGAATTCAAGGACATATATTTAGATCACCACAATTATTTTTAATGTGTATTTTTCTACAATATTTACTTCAGAACAGGCACCATGCTTGCTTTCTTTGTATCCCCCAGGAAAACTTTGTGCTATGTATGTTCTTTTTTATCTATTTGTGCTCATGCAGTTGATTTGATTTATATTTACATATTTTTGTGCATTCAGAACTCTAAAAAGGGCCAATTAGATAATTTTATTGATTTAAAAAATTTTTCCTTTATTTTTAAATTTTTATTTAACTTTTATTTTTTATTGAAGTATAGTTGATTTACAATCTCATGTTAGGTTCAGGTGTATAACACAGCAAATCAGTTATATATATATATATATATTCTTCAGAGTCTCTTCTCTTATAGCAGGGGTCCCCAACAATTTTTGGCACTGCAGACCAATTTTGTGGTAGACAATTTTTCCATGGATGGGGGAGGAGTGGGAGGTGGGGTGTTGGGGATGGTTCAGGCAGTAGCACAAGGGATGGGGAGCAATAGGGAGCAGCAGATGAAGCTTCAATCACTCGCCCACTGCTCACCTCTTGCTGTGTGGTCTGGTTCCTAACAGGCCACAGACCAGTACCAGTCCACAGCCCTGGGGTTGGGGACCCCTGCCTTATAGGTTATTACAAAATATTGAATATAGTTCCCTGTGTTATACAGTAGGTCCTTGTTTGTTATCTGTTTTATATATAGTAGTGTGTAAATGTTAATCTCAACCTCCTGTCTTCTCTGCCTTGAGTATCCTTGTCTTTCACCGGCTGACTCACCAGTTTCTCACGAGTCCTTTAAGACTTAGCTTAGGGACTGCCTCTTTAGATGACTTTTCTTTGCCTCACAGCTCCCCCTCTTCTTCCACAAACACTGACTAAACGCCCTGAATATGTCCGTCATAGCATGTCACGTGCAGGATGAGACATCGGCTGTGCGTCTTCCCCTCTCACTCCACTGCTAAAGGGCCAACACTACATCTTGCTCATTGTTTCACTCCTCTAACACTCAATCCATGACTAATGAACTAACTAGTACTCTAGTAGTCCTCTTAGTAACAATCAGGCAGGACCTTTTAGAAGAAATCTGACAATGCAGCTTTTCTCTGATCTCACCTTTCAGTCTGATTGAACTAAAGACTTATCTGTGCATGTTTTACCTCCTAATTTGAGTCTCCCCACACGCTCTTTCCCTTTCAGTAGCCATAAGTATGTTTTCTATGTCTGTGAGTCTCTTTCTGTTTTGGAAATAAGTTCATTTGTTTTTTGTTTTTTGTTTTTTGTTTTTTTTAGATTCCACATATAGGCAATATCATATGATTTTCTTTTCTTTGTCTGCTTACTTCACTTAGTATGATAATCTCTAGGTCCATCCATATTGCTACAAAGGGCATTATTTCATTCTTTTTTATGGCTGAGTAATATTCCACTGTATATATATATACCACATATTCTTTATCCATTCATCTGTCGATGGACATTTAGGCTGCTTTCATGTCCTGACTATCATAAATAGTGCTGCAATGAACATTGGGGTGCATATATATATTTTTGAATTATGGTTTTCCCTAGATATATGTCCAGGAGTGGGATTGCAGGATCATATGGTAGCTCTATTTTTAGTTTTGTAATAGTAAATTTAATATGATATATACTGTATATATATTGTTTTATTTAATATACTAATAAGTTAATACTATTTCAAAGCTATAGTTAAAAACTTTAAATTATTATCTTATACACTTATATGTCTCTATATTTGTAATTTATATGTATGTATGCATATATATGAAAGTATATTAATAATATTTTACTGAATTGTTTCATGAATAACAATGCTGGTGGCAAATATTTATCATCCTTATTTTAGATTTAGTTTTTATTGAGGTAACATTGGTTTATAAAATTAGAGTTTTCAGGGCTTTCCTGGTGGCACAGTGGTTGAGAGTCCGCCTGCCAATGCAGGTGACACGGGTTCGTGCCCTGGTCCGGGAAGATCCCACATGCCAGGAGCAGCTGGGCCCGGGAGCCATGGCTGCTGAGCCTGCACGTCTGGAGCCTGTGCTCCACAACGGGAGAGGCCACAACAGTGAAAGGCCCGCATACCACAATATATATATATATATATATATATATATATATATATATATATATATATATATATATATATATATATATATATATATATATATAGTTTTCATATTTACATTGTATTGCTACTTTTAGACATCCTACAGGGTGTTCACCACAAAAATTTAGTTTCCATTTATCACCATACAGTTGATCTTTACCCATTTCATGCTTCCCCACCTCTTCCACTTTACTAAACACTACTCTGTTCTCTGTATGTATCTACGTGTTTTTTTCTTTGCTGGTTCATTTATATTTTTTAATTGTCTTTAGATACTTATGACTTATATTTGCCTTCTCCAACAATTATTCTTGATCTCCCCTCCACTCACTGGTCTCAAATTCAGAATAACAAAACTGATAAAATGTCTTTCATGCATAATTATTTTTGGATTTCTGAAAATTGGGTAATACAAAGATTTACTTCCTTGCCATATAAAAGAAAGGACAATAAAAATAAATAGATCTAGGAGAGGGGGAAGATGGTGGAAGAGTAAGACGTGGAGATCACCTTCCTCCCCACAGATACAACACAAATATATCTACACGTGGAACAACTCTTACAGAACACCTACTGAACGCTGGGAGAAGACCTCAGACCTCCCAAAAGGCAAGAAACTCCCCCCGGGCATGGGAAGGGCAAAAGAAAAAAGAATAAACAGAGAAAAAAGAATAGGGACGGGACCTGCACCAGTGGGAGGGAGCTGTGAAGGAGGAAAGATTTCCACAAACTAGGAAGCCCCTTTGCTGGTGGAGACAGTGGGTGGCGGAGGGGGGAAGGTTCAGAGCTGTGGAGGAGAGCACAGCAACAGGGGTGCGGAGGGCAAAGCGGAGAGATAACCACACAGAGGATTGGTGCCGACTGGCATTCACTAGCCCGAGAGGCTTGTCTCCTCACCTGCCAGGGCAGGCTGTGTTGGGAGCTGAGGCTCGGGCTTCAGTCGGAGGACAGGGAGAGGACTGGCAGTGGGAATACAGCCTGAAGGGGTTAGTGCACCACGCCTAGCCAGGTGGGAGTCCAGGGAAAAGCCTGGACCTGCCAAAGAGGCAAGAGATATTTTCTTCCCTCTTTGCTTCCTGGTGAACAAGGAGAGGGGATTAAGAGTGCTGCTTAAAGGACCTCCAGAGACGGGCGCAAGCCGCGGCTAACAGCGTGGACCACAGAGGCGGGCATGAGATTCTAAGGCTGCTGATGCCACCACCAAAAAGCCTGTTTGTGAGCACAGGTCACTCTCCACACTTCCCTTCCGGGGAGGCTGTGCAGCCCACCACTGCCAGGGTCCCGGGATACAGGGACAAATTCCCTGGGAGAACACACAGTGTGCCTCAGGCTGGTGCAATGACATGCTGGCCGCTGCCACCGCAGACTCACCCCACATTGTGCCCCTCCCAACCCCCGGCCTGAGTGAGCCAGAGCCCCCGAATCAGTGACTCCTTTAACCCCATCCTGTCTGAGGGAAGAAGAGATGCCCTCAGGCGACCTACATGCAGAGGCGAGGCCAAATCCAAAGCTGAGCCCCGGGAGATGTGAAAACAAAGAAGAGAAAGGGAAATCTCTCCCAGCAGCCTCAGGAGCAGCGGATTAAATCTCCACAATCAACCTGATGTACCTTGCATCTGTGGAATACCTGAATAGAAAACGAATCATCCCAAATTGAGGAGGTGGACTTTAAGAGCAAGATTAATTATTTTTTCCCCTTTTCCTCTTTTTGTGAGCATGTATGTGGATGATTCTGTGTGAGATTTTGTCTGTATAGATTAGATTTCACCATTTGTCTTAGGGTACTATCTGTCCATTTTTTTAATTAAAAAATTCTTAATAATTATTATTTATTTTAATAATTTTACCTTACTTTATTTTATTTTATCCTCTTTCTTTCTTTCTTTCTTTCTATCTACATTTTCTCACTTTTATCCTGAACTGTGTGGATGAAAGGCACTTGGTGCTGCAGCCAGGAGTCAGTGCAGTGCCTCTGAGGTGGGAGAGCCAACTTCAGGAAAATGGTCCACAAGAGACCTCCCAGCTCCAAGTAATATCAAACAGTGAAAATCTCCCAGAGAACTCCATCTCAACACCAACACCCAGCTTCACTCAATGACCAGCAAGCTACAGTACTGGACACCCTATGCCAAACAACTAGAAAGTCAGGAACACAACCCCACCCATTAGCAGAGAGGCTGCCTAAAATCATAATAAGGCCACAGAAACCACAAAACACACTACCAGATGTAGACCTGCTCACCAGAAAGACAAGATCCTGCCTCAATAACCAGAACACACACACAAGTCCCCTCCACCAGGAAGCCTACACAACCCACTGAAACAACTTTAGCCACAGGGGACAGACACCAAAAACAACGGGAACTACAAACCTGCAGCCTGCAAAAAGGAGACCCCAAACACAGTAAGATAAGCAAAACGAGAAGACAGAAAAACACACAGCAGATGAAGGAGCAAGATAAAAACCCACCAGACCTAACAAATGAAGAGGAAATAGGCAGTCTACCTGAAAATGAATTCAGAATAATGATAGTAATGATGACCCCAAATCTTGGAAATAGAATAGACAAAATGCAAGAAACATTTAAGAAGGACCTATAAGAACTAAAAATGAAGCAAGCAACGATGAACAACACAATAAATGAAATTAAAAATACTCTAGAATGGATCAATAGCAGAATAACTGAGGCAGAAGAACGAATAAGTGACCTGGAAGATAAAATAGTGGAAATAACTACTGCAGAGTAGAATAAAGAAAAAAAAATGGAAAGAATGGAGGACAGTCTCAGAGACCTCAAGGACAACATTAAACACACCAACATTCGAACTATAGGGGTACCAGGAAAAGAAGAGAAAACGAAAGGAACTGATAAAATATTTGAAGAGATTATATTTGAAAATTTCCCTAATATGGGAAAGGAAATAGTTAATCAAATCCAGGAAGCACAGAGAGTCACATACAGGATAAATGCAAGGAAAAACAGGCCAAGACACATATTAATCAAACTAACAAAAATTACATACAAAGAAAACATATTAAAAACAGCAAGGGTAAAGCAACAAACAACACACAAGGGAATCCCCATAAGGTTAACAGCTGATTTTTTCAGCAGAAACTCTGCAAGCCAGAGGGACTCAGAGGACATATTTAAAGAGATGAAGGAGAAAAAACTACAACCAATAATACTCTACCCAGCAAGGCTCTCATTCAGATTTGATGGAGAAATTAAAATCTTACAGAGAAGCAAAAGCTGAGAGAGTTCAGCACCACAAAACCAGCCTTACAGTAAATGCTAAGGGATCTTCTCTAGACAAGAAACACAAGAGGAGGAAAACAACTACAATAAGAAACCCAAAACAATTAATAAAATGGGAAAAGGAACATACATATTGATAATTACCTTAAATGAAAATGGATTAAATGCTCCTATCAAAAGACACAGACTGACTGAATGGATACAAAAAAAGAGTCATATATATGCTGTCTACAAGAGACCCACTTCAGACCTAGAGACACAAACAGACTGAAAGTGAGGGGATGGAAAAAGACATTCCATGTAATTGAAAACCAAAAGAAAGCTGGAGAAGCAATACTCATATCTGACAAAATACTCTTTAAAATAAAGAGTATTAGAAGAGACAAAGAAGGGCATTACATAATGATCAAGGGATGAATCTAAGAAGAAGATATAACAATTGTAAGTATCTATGCACCCAACATAGGAGCACCTCAATACATAAGGCAAATACCAAGAGCCATAAAAGGGGAAATCGGCAGTACCACATTCATAGTAGGGGTCTTTAGCATCCCACTTTCACTAATGGACAGGTCATCCAAAAGAAGATTAATAAGGAAACACAAGCTTTAAATGATACATTAAACAAGATGGACTTAATTGATATTTATAGGACATTCCATCCAAAACCAACATATTACACATTTTTCTCAGGTGCTCCTGGAACATTCTCCAGGATAGATCATATCTTGTGTCACAAATCAAGCCTTGGTAAATTTAAGAAAATCGAAATTGATCAAGCACCTTTTCCGACCACACCGCTACAAGACTAGATATCAATTACAGGAAAAGATCTGTAAAAAATACAAATACATGGAGGCTAAACAATACACTACTTAATAACGAAGTGATTACTGAAGAAATCAAAGAGGAAATCAAAAAATACCTAGAAAGAAATGACAGTAGAGACACGACGACCCAAAAACTATCAGATGCAGCAAAAGCAGTTCAAAGAGGGAAGTTTATAGCAATACAATTCTACCATAAGAAATAGGAAACTTCTCGAATAAACAACCTTTCCTTGCACATAAAGCAATTAGAGAAAGAACAAAATAACCCCAAAGTTAGCATAAGGAAAGAAATTATAACATTCAGATCAGAAATAAATGAAAAAGAAAGGAAGGAAATGATAGCAAAGATCAATAAAAATAACAGTTGGTTCTTTGAGAAGATAAAAAAACATTGATAAACCATTAGCCAGACTCATCAAGAGAAAAAGTGAGAAGACTCAAATCAATACAATTAGAAATGAAAAAGGAGAAGTAACAACTGACACTGCAGAAATACAAAAGATCATGTGAGATTACTACAAGCAACTCTATGCCAATAAAATGGACAACCTGGAAGAAAAGGACAAATTCTTAGAAATGCACAACCTGCCAAGAGTGAATAAGGAAGAAATAGAAAATATGAACAGACCAATCACAAGCACTGAAAATGAAACTGTGATTAAAAATCTTCCAACACACAAAAGCCCAGGACCAGATGACTTCACAGGCAAATTCTATTAATCATTTAGAGAAGACCTAACACCTATCCTTCCAAAGTCTTCCAAAATATAGCAGAGGGAAGAACATTCCCAAGATCATTCTACGAGGCCACCATCAATCTGATAGCAAAAACAGACAAGGATGTCACAAAGAAAGAAAAATACAGGCTAATATCCCTGATGAACATAGATGCAAAATTCCTGAACAAAATACTATCAAACAGAATCCAGCAGCACATTAAGAGGATCATAAACCATGATCAAGTGGGGTTTATGCCAGGAATGCAAGGATTCTCCAATATATGCAAATCAATCAATGTGATACAACATATAAACAAATTGAAGGAGAAAAACCATATGGTTATCTCAATAGATGCAGAGAAAGCTTTTGACAAAATTCAACACCCATTTATGACAAAAACCCTCCAGAAAGTAGATATAGAGGGAATTTTTCTGTACATAATAAAGGCCATATATGACAAACCCACAGCCAACATTGTCCTCAATGGTGAAAAACTAAAAGCATTTCCACTAATGTCAGGAACAAGACAAGGTTGCCCACTCTCACCACTCTTATTCAACATAGTTTGGGAAGTTTTAGCCACAGCAATCAGAGAAGAAAAGAAAACAAAAGGAATCCAAAATGGAAAAGAAGAAGTAAAGCTGTCACTGTATGCAGATGGCATGATACGATACATACAGAATCCTAAAGATGGTACCAGAAAACTACTAGAAATAATCAATGAATTTAGTAAAGTAGCAGGATACAAAATTAATGCACAGAAATATCTGACATCCCTATACACTAATGATGAAAAATCTGAAAGTGAAATCAAGGAAACACTCCCATTTACCACTGCAACAAAAAGAAAAAAATATCTAGGAATAAACCTACCTAAGGAGACTAAAGATCTGTATGCAGAAAATTATAAGACACTGATGAAAGAAATTAAAGATGATACAAATAGATGCAGAGATATACCATGTTCTTGGATTGGAAGAATCAATATTGTGAAAATGATTCTACTACGCAAAGCAATCTACAGATTCAAGGCAATACCTATCAAACTACCACTGGCATATTTCACAGAACTAGAACAAAAAATTTCACAATTTGTATGGAATCACAAAAGACACCGAGTAGCCAAAGCAGTCTTGAGAACTAAACACTGCGTGGGAGGAATCAGGCTCCGTGACTTAAGTGTATACTACAAAGCTACAGTAATCAAGACGGTATGGTACTGGCACCAAAACAAAAATATAGATCAATGGAAAAGGATAGAAAGCCCAGAGATAAACCCACGCACATATGGTCACCTTATTTTTGATAAAGGAGTCAGGAATGTACAGTTCAGAAAGGACAGCCTCTTCAATAATTGTTTCTGGGAAAACTGGACAGGTACATGTAAAAGTATGACGTTAGAACACTCCCTAACACCATACACAAAAATAAGCTCAAAATGGATTAGAAACCTAAATATAAAGCCAGAAACTATCAAACTCCTAGAGGAAAACATAGGCAGAACACTCTGATATATATCACAGCAAGATCCTTTTTGATCCACCTCCTAGAGAAATGGAAATAAAAACAAAAATAAACTAATGGGACCTAATGAAACTTCAAAGCTTTTGCACAGCAAAGGAAACCATAAACAACACCAAAAAACAACCCTCGGAATGGGAGAAAATATTTGCAAATGAAGCAACAGACAAAGGATTAATCTCCAAAATTTACAAGCAGCTCATGCAGCTCAATAACAAAAAAACAAACAACCCAATCCAAAATGGGCTGAAGGCCTTAATAGACATTTGTCCGAAAAAGATATACTAAGTGCCAATAAACACATGAAAGAATGCTCAACATCATTAATCATTAGAGAAATGAAAATCAAAATTACAATGAGATATCATCTCACAACAGTCAGAATGGCCATCATCAAAATATCTAGAAACAATCAATGCTGGAGAGGGTGTGGAGAAAAGGGAACACTCTTGCACTGCTGGTGGGAATGTGAATTGGCACAGCCACTATGGAGAATGGTATGGAGGTTCCTTATAATACTACAAATAGAACTACCTTATGACCCAGCAATCCCACTACTGGGCATATACCCTGAGAAAACCATAATTCAAAAAGGGGCATGTACCCAAATGTGCATTGCAGCTCTATTTACAATAGCCAGGAGATGTATGCAACCTAAGTGTCCATCATCCGATGAATGGATAAAGAAGATGTGGCACATATATACAATGGAATATTACTCACTCATAAAAAGAAATGAAATTAAGCTGTTTGTAATGAGGTGGATGGACCTAGAGTGTGTCATACAGACTGAAGTAAGTCAGAAAGGGAAAGACAAATACTGTATGCTAACACATATATATGGAATTTAAGAAAAAAAATGTCATGAAGAACCTAGGGGTAAAACAGGAATAAAGACACAGACCTACTAGAGAATGGACTTGAGGATATGGAGAGGGGGAAGAGTAAGCTGTGAGAAAGTGAGAGAGTGGCATGGACATATATACACTACCAAACGTAAAATAGATAGCTAGTGGGAAGCAGCCGCATAGCACAGGGAGATCAACTCTGTGCTTTGTCACCACCTAGAGGGTTGGGATAGGGATGTTGGGAGGGAGGGAGATGCAAGAAGGAAGAGCTATGGGATCATATATATATGTATAACTGATTCACTTTGTTATACAGCAGAAACTAACACACCATTGTAAAGCAATTTTACTGCAATAGAGATGTAAAAAATATTGAAAAAACTGGAAGAAAATAAAAACACTGAGAACAATAACAATATAAATAAATAAATAAATAAATAGATCTAGAGTAATGTCAGTGCAGTAACAGTGTAGGTGCTTCAAATACCCATCTCTGTTCAGAAACATTGAAAAAGAACCAGAACTGTTAGAACCATATTTTCCAGAAGTCTTGAAGTGGTCATTTCTTGAAAACATTGTAAGGTGCCTGAAAAACCTGCAGCCACATGGGGCAAAGAATTATGGTTGTAAAATAGACAACCTAAATCTTGGGTGAAAAAGCTTGGGAAAGAGTGTTTTTGGCAAATTAGAGCATTCAAAAATACCTGTGTATATGAGGAATTTAGAAATTTACACATATGTCCAGGAAGGACATGTGTTCATATAAAAACTGAGAAGTCTCTAAGCTTTCATTTCAATTTTGGCTGATCAGTTGCCTCAGTGCAAGAATGAAGTGAAGATTAAGGAAGATTTGTAAATCAACTGGAAAAGTGTTAAAGGAGTATCCTATCAAAAGTCCAATCCAAAAAGACTGGGAGAGGATTTTCTGTTTGTAGCTCTTTGAGCTCTAAGAAATCTCTGTCAAAACATTAGATGGACATAAGCTAAATGAACAGACACGTCAGTGAGAATACTAATCAAGGAATATAGTTTATACAAAAATCATTTGAAAAAGTTCCAAAACAAATGGATAATGGCAACCTTCAACAATAAAGAACAGCAAACCCTAAAGAAGGAAATAATCTGATTTCCAGAGTTACCATATTATAATATTGAAATATCCAATTTTCACCACCACCAACAACAAAAACAACAAAACCCATACAAAACATACAAAGTAACAGGAGAGTATGACCGATTCACAGGAAAATAATAAATTAACAAAAACTGTCCTTGAGGAAGCTCAGATATTCTACTTACTAAAGATTTTAAATCAACTGTCTTAAATATACTCAGAGCTATAAGAACTCATGGTCAAAGAACTAAAGGAAACCTGTAAAATCATGTATGACCAAAATGATAATATCTATATAATCATTTTATAAAAATTGTGAATGATAAAAATTATAAAAAAGGAACCAAATAGAAATCTGTAGCTGAAATCTACAATAAAATATGTAAAAATTCAGTATGGAGGATCAACAGCAGATTTGCACAGACAGAATAATTAGTGAACTTGAAGATATGATGATTAAAATTACCGAATTTGAGAAACAGCATTTTTTTAATGAAGAAAAGTTAGCAAGTCTAAAGGCCTGCAGGATGCCATCAAGTGGAACATCATTCACATTATGAGAGTTCTGAAAGGAGAAGAGAAAGATAGAAGGGCAGATAGAATTCTTAATCACCAAAAGCTTTGCAAATATGATGAAAGACACGATCTTACATCCAAAAGCTCAAACATATAAACTGTGAGCAATATTATAATAAAACTGTTGAAAACCAAAGACAAAGAGAGAATCTTGAGTGATGTCAGGAAGATGGAAGATTAGGAAACTCCAGGTCCTAGCTGCCACACAGAAACTTCAAATAAACAAGTACAGACTGGCTAAAATAACTTTATAGGAGCTATGGAAGCTAGTCAAAGATCCATAACAACAAAATGAATGCCCAGTCAAGCAAAAGCCACATTCAAAGCAGGAAATTTCATGGCATTTTACTGGCTCTTGCCCCACACACTCTCCAGTGTGGTTTGGTGCAGCTGGGAAGAAGCAAACTAATTCTTATTAACCTCTCTGGAGATGGAAGAAGCAGAGTGGAACTTGATTGCAATGTTCTGTCTTCTCTGTCGTAGCCTAAAGGACTGCTTTATGTTTCACCTGACTCAGAGATCAGATGGGGAATGGTGGCATAGTTTGGATCTAAGGCTAGTGTAAGCAGTGGAAGGCAGAGATGTATGACATGGCACATCAAAATTGCAGAAGGACTAAGATCCTCAAAGACATGAAAGCAAGAGATTATGCATAGAGAAATAAAATAGAACATCAAAGTCTCTGAGAAGATAAGGTAAGAGGGTTAATGAAATTAAGACATTTAAATGCAGCTGGGGAAAATCAAACACACACACACACACACACACACACACACACACACACAAACACACATGCCCAGGCAGGACACATACACAGAAAAAAACTGAGGAGAATTTAACTTTCACCTGAGGCAGATATCAATGATCAGGAGCAAGTTAATTAGTAAAGGTTTTCCACATCAGTCTGCAAGGACTGGGAGAGGTAGTTATTTTTTCAAATACCAAATTTTCAACAAAATATCACAAAGCATACAATGAAATAAGGAAATATGACCCATTCTAAGGGACAAAATAAATGTACAGATATAATTCCTGAAGAAACACATGCAATGGACTTATTAGATAAAATTTTAAAACAACTATCATACATAGGATCAAATAAATAAAAGAAAACTTAAAGAACTAAAAGAAACCAGAAAAAATCATATATGAACAAAATGAGAATGTCAACAAAGAGGTAGAAACTATGTTTTAAAAACCAAACAGATATTCCAGAGTTGTAAAATACAATAACTGAATTGAAAATTTCATTAGAGGGCTTCAACAACATATTTGAATTGGTAGAAGAAACAGTAAACTTGAAGCCAAGTCATTTGAAATTATTGAGGCTTAGAGTAAAAATGAGAATGAAAAAAGTGAACAGAGCCTAAGGGACTTATGGGGCACCATCAAGCAGACCAATATACATATTATGGCAGTCTCAGAAGAGGGAGAGAGAAAGGAGCAGAGAAATTATGATTGAAGAAATAGTGACTGACAACTTCCTAAATTTTAAGAAAGACATAGATATATACAAACCAGAAAAGCTCAATGAACTCTATATAGGACAGAACAAAAAATACTCATAGCAAGACATGTTATAATCAACTCAAAAAATCAAGGAAAAAATAGACTTTTGATAGCACCAAGAGAAAAGTGACTCATGTCAAAGTGATCCCCAATAAGACTATCAGTAGGTTTCTCAAAAGAAATCTTGGAGTACAGAGGTAGTGAGATGATAGATTTCAAGTGCCAATAAAAAAGTATAAACTGAGAATATTATACCTGGCAAAACTGTCCTTCAAGAAAGATGGAGAGATTTATACATACCCAAGCAAAAGCTGAGGGAGTTCATTACCACCAGAGATGCTCTAAAGGCTGAAGGGAGTTCTTCAAGTTGAAATGAAAAGGTGCTAGACAGTAACTTGAAAACATACAAAAATATAAAGTTATCTCATAAAAGTAAATACATACACAAATATAAAAAAATAATGTTAAAGAAATTTTGGTTTATAACTCCACTTTTTTTCTCAAGTATTAAAAATACAATTTTATAAAATATAACAAAAAGTCTATGTTAATGGGTACACAATATTAAAATATGTAATGTGTAACATCAATAACATTAAGGGGGGACTGTAAAAATGCAGAGTATTTTGAATGAGATTAAAATTATGTTGGCAACAATTTTAGCTATATTGTCATAACTGTAGGATTTTATATGTAATCTCCATGGTAACCACAAAGAAATATCTATAGAAAGTACAAAAAAAAAAGAAAAAGGAAATGAGAGAAGAATCGAACTGTGTTACTATAAAGAATCAGATAACACAAAGGAAGGCATTAATGGAGGAAACGAATGACAAAGAAAGCTAATGCATACACAAAATAAGTAACAAAACAACAAAATTAAGGGATCCCCAATCAGTAATTACTTTAAATGTAAGTAAATTAAAACCTTCAATCTAAAGACATAGATTGACAGAATGGATTAAAACAACAAACAGGAAACAAGTATAGACAACCTACAGGCAACTCACATTACATCTAAGGGCATGAAAATTTGAAAGTGAAAAGATGACAAAGGATATTCTATGCAAAGAATAACCAGAAGAGTTTCTATCCTAATATCAACAATATAGGCTGTAAGTAAAAAATTGTTAAAAAAGACAAAGATTATATAATGATAAAATGCCAATTACCAATAAGATATAAAATTATAAACACAGATTTCAAAAATACATGAAATAAACATTGAACAAATAAAAGGTAGTAATAGACAACTATAAAATAATACTAGGAGGAGACATTCAAGATGGCGGAGGAGTAAGACGTAGAGATCACCTTCCTCCCCACAAATACATCAGAACTACTTCTACATGTGGAACAACTGCTACAGAACACCTACTGAAGGATGGCAGAAGACCTCAGACATCCCAAAAGGCAAGAAACACCACACGTACCTGGGTAAGGCAAAAGAAAAAACAAAAAATGCAGACAAAAGAATAGGGATGTGATCTGCCCCACTGGTAGGGAGCTGTGAAGGAGGAAGAGTTTCCAAACACTAGGAAACCCCTTCACTGGCAGAGATGGGGGGTGGCAGGGGTGGGAAGCTTCAGAGTGATGGGGGAGAGTGCAGTAAAAGGTGTGCAGAGGGCAAAGCGGAGATATTCCCACACAGAGGAATGGTGCCAACCAGCACTCACCAGCCTGAGAGGCTTCTCTGCTCAACCTCCAGGGAGGGTGGGGGCTGGTAGCTGAGGCTCAGGCTTCGGAGGTCAGATCCCAGGGAGAGGACTGGGGTTGGCTGAGTGAACGCAGCCTGAAGGGGGCTAGTGTGCCACAGCTAGCCAGGAGGGAGTCCTGGAAAACGTCTGGACGTGCCTAAGAAGCAAGAGAAAATGGTTTAGGGGTGCGTGAGGAGAGGGGATTCAGAGAAATTCCTAAACAAGCCCCAGAGATGGGTGGGAGCCATGGCTATCAGCACAGACCCCAGAGACGGGCATGAAAGGCTAAGGCTGCTGCTACAACCACCAAGAAACCTGTGTGCAAGCACTGGACACTAAACACCTCCGCTTCCGGGAGCCTGTGCAGGCGCCACTGCCAGGGTCCCGTGATCCAGGGACAACTTCCCAGGGAGAACACACAGTGTGCCTCAGGTTGTTGCAATGTCATGAAGGCCTCTGCCACTGCACGCTCGCCCCACATTCCGTACCCCACCCTCCCCCAGGCCTGAGTGAGGCAGAGCAACCTAATCACTTGCTATATTAACCCTGTCCTGTGTGAGCAAAGAAAAGATGCTTTCAGTCAACCTACACGCAGAGGTGGAGCCAAATCCAAAGCTGAACCCCAGGAGGTGTGCGAACAAAGAAAAAAAAGGGAAATCTCTCCCAGCAGCCTCAGGAGCAGTGGATTAAATCACCACAATCAACTTGATGTACCATGCATCTGTGGAATACCTGAATAGACAATGAATCATAACAAAATTGAGGTGGTGCACATTGGGAGCCACGATGTTTATATGTTTTTCCTTTTCTCTTATTGTGAGTGTGTATGTGTATGCTTCTTTGTGATTTTGTCTGTATAGCTTTGCTTATACAAATTGTCCTAGGGTCTGTCTGTCTGTGTTTTTGTTTTTCTTGTTTTTTTTTTTTGTTGTTGTTTTTGTGGTACACAGGCCTCTCACTGTTGTGGCCTCTCCCGTTGTGGAGCATAGGCTCCGGACACGCAGGCCCAGCAGCCATGGCTCACGGGCATAGCCACTCTGTGGCATGTGGGATCTTCCCAGACCAGGGCATGAACCCGCGTCCCCTGCATCGGCAGGCGGACTCTCAACCACTGTGCCACCAGGGAAGCCCCTGGTTTTTTTTTTTAGTATAGTCGTTTGCTTGCTCACTTCTATGTTTCTTTTTGTTTTTCTTTTTTATTACTTTTTAATTTTTAATATTTACTATTTTTTAAAACTTTATTTGAGTTCTTCCTTCTTTCTTTCTTTCTTTCTCTTTTTCTCCCTTTACTACTGAAGGGTGTGGCTGACAAGGTCTTTGTGCTCAGGCCGGGTTTCAGGCCTGTGCCTCTGTGGTGGAAGAGCGGAGTTCAGGACACTGGTCCACCAGAGACCTCCTGGCTCCACATGATATCAAATGGCGAAAGCTCTCCCAGAGATCTCCATCTCAATGCTAAGACCTGGCTCCACTCAATGACCAGCAAGCTACAGTGCTGGACAACCTATGCCAAACAACTAACCTGACAGGAACACAAACACACCCATTAGCAGAGAGGCTGCCTAAAAGCATAATAAGGTCACAGACACCCCAAAACACACTACTGGATGTGCCGTCCTGCTCACCAGAAAGTCAAGATCCAGCCTCATCCATCAGAAAACAGGCACCAGTCCCCCCACTAGGAAGCCTACACAACACACTGAACCAACCTTAGCCACTGGGGGCACACACCAAAAACAATGGGAGCTATGAATCTGAAGCTGGTGAAAAGGAGACCCCAAACACAGTAAGTGAAGCAAATAAGAAGACAGAGAAACACAGCAGATGAAGGACCAAGGCAAAAACACTCCAGACCAAACAAGTGAAGAGAAATAAGCAGTCTACCTGAAAAAGAATTCAGAGTAATGATAGTAAAGATGATGCAAAATGTTGGAAATAGAATAGAGAAAATACAAGAAATGCTCAACAAGGACCAAGAAGAACTAAAGACCAAACAAATAATGATAAAATAAAATAAATGAATTTAAAATTTCTCCAGAAGGAAACAACAACATAATAACTGAGGCAGAAGAACAGATAAGTGACCTGGAAGATAAAATAGTGGAAATAACTATTGCAGAGCAGAATAAAGAAAAAAGAATGAAGAGAATTGAGAACAGTATCAGAAACCTCTGGCACAACACTAAATGCACAAACATTCGAATTAGAGGGGGCCCAGAAGGAGAAGAGAAAAAGGGACAAAGAAAATATTTGAAGAGATTATAGGTAAAAATTTCCCTTATATGGGAAAGGAAAGAGTTAATCAAGCCCAGGGAGCACAGAGAGTCCCATACAGGATAAAACCAAGACAAATCACGCAAAGACACGTATTAGTCAAAGTATGAAAAATTAAATACAAACAAAAAACATTAAAAGCAGCAAGGGAAAAACAACAAATATCATACAAGGGAATCTCCATAAGGTTAACAGCTGATCTTTCAGCAGAAACTCTGCAAGCCAGAAGGAAGTGGCAGGACATATTTAAAGTGAAGAAAGGGAAGAAAGTACAATCAAGATTACTCTACCCAGCAAGGAATTCATTTAGATTCAACAGAGAAATTAAAACATTTACAGACAAGCAAAACCTAAGAAAATTCAACACCATCAAACGAGCTTTACAAGAAATGTTAAAGGAACTTCTCCAGGAAGGAAACACAAGAGAATGAAAAGACATACAATACCAAACCCAAAAACAATTAAGAAAATGGGAATGGGAACATACATATGGATAATTACCTTAAATATAAATGGACTAAATGCTCCAAGCAAAAAACATAGACTGGCTGAATGGATACAAAAACACGACCCATATATATGCTCTCTACAAGAGATCCACTTCATACCTAAGGACACATACAGACTGAAAGGGAGGGGATGGGAAAAGATACTCCATGCAAACGGAAATCAAAAGAAAGTGGGAGTAGCAATTCTCACATCACAGAAAATAGACTTTAAAATAAAGATTATTACAAGAGACAAAGAACAACATTACATGATGATCAATGGATCAATCCAAGAAGATATAACAATTGTAAATATTTATGCACCCAACATAGGAGCACCACAGTACATAAGACAAAATCTAACATCCGTAAAAGGGTAAATTGACAGTAACACAATTATGGGAGGGGAATTGAACACCCCACTTTCACCACTGGACAGATCATACAAAATGAAAATAAAAAAGGAAATGAAAGCTTTAAATGATACATTAAACAAGTGGATTTATTTGATAGTTATAGGACACTCCATCTAAAAACAAGAGAATACATTTTCTTCTCAAATGATCACGGAATATTCTCCAGGATATATCATATCTTGGATCACAAATCAAGCCTTGGTAAACTTAAGAAAATTGAAATCATATCAAGTATATATTTGAAAATGACGCTATGAGACTAGATATCAATTACAGGAAAAATTCTGTACAAAATCCAGACACATGGAAGCTAAACAACACACTACTTAATAACCAAGAGATCACTGAGGAAATTAAACAGGAAAGCAAAAAAACACCTAGAAACAAGTGAAAATGAAAACACAAAACCTATGGGATGCAGCAAAAGCAGTTCTAAGAGGAAAGTTTACTGCAATAAAATCCTACCTCAAGAAACAAGAAAAATCTCAAATAAACAATCTAACTGTACATGTAAAGGACCTAGAGAAAGAAAAACAACAATAACAATAACAAAAAAATGTTAGTAGAAGCAAACAAATCATATAAATCAGAGCAGAAATAAATTAAATAGAAACAAAGAAAACAATAGCAAAGATCAGTAAAACTAAGAGCTGGTTCTTTGAGAAGATAAACAAAATTGATAAACCATTATCCAGGCTCATCAAGAAAAAAAGAGAGAGGACTCAAATCAATAAATCAGAAATGAAAAAGGAGAAGTTACAGCATACACCAGAGAAATAAAAAAGCATCATGAGAGACTACTACAAGCCACTCTATGCCAATAAAATGGTCAACCTGGACGAAATGGACAAATTCTTAGAAAGGCATAACCTTCCAATACTGAACTAGGTAGAAATAGAAAATAAGAACAGACCTATCACAAGTAATGAAATTGAAACTGTGATAAAAAAATCTTCCAACAAACAAAAGTCCAGTTCCAGATGGCTTCACAGGTGAATTCTATCAAACATTTACAGAAGAACTAACATCAAACCTTCTCAAACTCTTCCAAATATTCCAGAGGAAGGAAAACTCCAAAATTTACTCTACACGGCTACCACCACCTTAATACCAAAACCAGGCAAAGATATTAAAAAAAAAGAAAATGACAGACCATTATCACTGATGAATATAGATGCAAAAATCCTCAACAAAATACTAGCAAATAGAAACCAACAACACCTTAAAAGAATCATACAACATGATCAAGTAGGATTAATCCCAGGGAAGCAAGGATTATTCAATATACACAAATCAATCAATGTGGTACACCATATTAACAAAATGAAGAATAAAAACCATACGAGCATCTCAATAGATGCAGAAAAACCTTTTGACAAAATTCAACACCATTTGTGATAAAAGTTCTCCAGAATGTGGGCAAAGAGGCAACTTAGCTCAATATAATAAAGACCACATATGACAAACCCACAGCAAACATCATTCTCAATGGTGAAAAACTGAAAGTATTTACTCTAAGATCAGGAACAAGACAAAGATATCCACTCTCGCCATTATTACTCAACATTGCTTTGGAAGTATTGCTATGGCACTCAGAGAAGGAAAGTAAATAAAATGAATCCAAACTGGAAAAGAAAAAGTAAAATTGTCACTGTTTGCAGATGACATGATACTATACGTAGAAAATCCAGAAGATGCCACCAGAAATCTACTAGAGCTAATCAATGAATTTGGCAAATTAACAGGATACAAAATTAATGCATAGAAATCACTTGCATTCCTATACACTAACAACGAAAGATCAGAAAAAGAAATTAAGGAAACAAACTCCTTCACCATTGTAATGAAACAAATAAAATACCTTGGAACTAAACCTACCTAATGAAGTAAAGGACCTGTACTCGAAAAACTATGACACTGATCAAAGAAATAAAATATGACAGAAACAGATTGAGACGTATACCATGGTCTTAGATTGGCAGAGTCAATATTGTGAAAATGACTCTACTACCCCCAAAAATCTCCAGATTCAATACAATCCCTAATAAATATCAATGGCATTTTTCTCAGAATTAGATCAAAAAATTTTTAAATGTGTATGCAGTCACAAAAGACCGTGAATACCCAAAGAAATCTTGAGAAAAAAGAATAAGAGTGTAGCTTGAGGAATCAGACTCCCTGACTTCAGACTATACTAAAAAGCTACAGTAAAGAATACAATATTGTAATGACACAAAAAGAGAAATACAGATCAATGGAACAGGATTGAGAGCCCAGAGATAAACCTATGGTCAACTAATCTATGACAAAGGAGCCTATGATATACAATGGAGAAAAGACAGTCTCTTCAGTAAGTGGTTCTGGGAAATCAGGACAGCTATAAGTAAAAGAATGAAATTAGACTACTCCCTAACATCATATACAAAAATAAACTAAAAAAATGGATTAAAGACATAAATATAAGACCAGACATTATAAAACTCTTAGAAGAAAACTTTGATATAAATCACTTTGATATAAATATCACTTTGATATAAATCACAACAATATCCTTATGGACCCACCTCTTAGAGTAATGATAATAAAAACAAAAATGAACAACTGGAACCTAATGAAACTTAGAAGCTTTTGCACAGAAAAGAAAATCATAGTGGGAACAGGGAATGGGGAATATCAAAAGGTGAGTGTTATCTATGGAAAACGAGTTATTCCAAGTTGCTTCAAGAAGTAACTTAAAGACAATATTGAAAAGCAAGGAGGTTTGTGCCTGAGATAATGTTGATGTGAAACCAGGAATGGCCACCTTGTGCCAGTCTGAGCCGTGCAGATGACAGGCTCTTGGGGTTCCAGCCAGGTGTCAGGGCTGTGCCACTGAGGAGGAAGAGCCAAGTTCAGGACACTGTCCCACAAGAGACCTCCCAGCTACAAGTAATATCAAACAGCGAAAATCTCCCAGAGATCTCCATCTCAACACCAAGACCCAGCTCAACTAAACGACCACAAAGCTACAGTGCTGGAAAACCTGTGCCAAACAACTAGCAAGACAGGAGCACAACCCCATCCATTAGCAGAGAGGCTACCTAAAATAATAAAAAGGCCACAGACACCCAAAACACACCACAAGACGTAGACCTGTCCACCAGAAAGACAAGATCCAGCCTCATCCACCAGAACACAGGCAATAGTCCCCTACACCAGGAAGCCTACACAACCTACTGAACTAACCTTAGCCACTGGGGACAGACACCAAAAACAACAGTAACTAAGAACCTGCAGCCTGGGAAAAGGAGACCGCAAACACAGTAAGTTAAGCAAAATGAGAAGACAGAGAAACACATGGAAGATGAAGGAGCAAGATAAAAACCCACCAGACCTAAAAAATAAAGAAGAATTAGGCAGCGTACCTGAAAAAGAATATAGAATAATGATAGTAAAGGGGATCCAAAATCTTGGAAATAGAATGGAGAAAATACAAGAAACCTTTAACAAGGATGTAGAAAACTAAAGAGCAAACAAACAGTGATGAACAACACAATAAATAAAATTAAAAATTCTCTAGAAGGGAACAGCAGCAGAACAACTGAGGTAGAAGAATGGATAAGTGACCTGGAAGATAAAAGAGTGGAAATAACTACTGCAGAGCAGAAGAAAGAAAAAAGAATGCAAACAATTGAGGACAGTCTAAGAGGCCTCTGGGAAAACATTAAATGCAACAACATTCGAATTATAGGGGTCCTAGAAGAAGAAGAGTAAAAGAAAGGGACTGAGAAAATATTTGAAGAGATTATTGTTGAAAACTTCACTAATATGGAAAAGGAAATAATTAATAAAGTCCAGGAAGAACAGAGAGTCCCATACAGGATAAATTCAAGGAGAAACACGCCTATACACATATTAATCAAACTATCAAAAATTAACTACTAAGAAAAAATATAGAAAGCAGCAAGGAAAAAAAAAACATAACACACAAGGGAATCCCCATAAGGTTAACAGCTGATCTTTCGGCAGAAACTCTGCAAGTCAAAAAGGAGTGGCAGGACATATTTAAAGTGATGAAGGAGAAAAACCTACAGCCAAGATTACTCTAGCAAGCAAGGATCTCATTCAGATTTGACAGAGAAATTAAAAGCTCTACAGACAAGGAAAAACTAAGAGAATTCAGCACCACCAAACCAGCTTTACAACAAATGCTAAAAGAACTTCCCTAGTCAGGAAAGACAAGAGAAGGAAAAGACCTACAATAAGAAACTCAAAACAGTTAAGAAAATGGTAATAGGAACATATCGATAATTACCTTAAGTGTAAATGGATTAAATGCTCCAACCAAAAGACATAGATTGGCTGAGTGGATACAAAAACAAGACCCATATATATGCTGTCTACAAGAGACCCACTTCAGACCTAGGGACACATACAGACTGAAAATGAGGGGATGGACAAAAGATATTCCATGCAACTGGAAATCAAAAGAAAGCTGGAGTAGCAATTCACATATCAGACAAAATAGACTTTAAAACAAAGATGATCGCAAGAGACAAAGATGGACACTACATAATGATCAAGTGATCAATCCAAGAAGAAGATATAACAATTGTAAATATGTATGCACCTAATATAAGACCACAACAATACATAAGGCAAATACTAACAGCCATAAAAGGGGAAATCGACCGTAACACAATCATAGTAGGGGCCATTAACACCCCACTTTCACCAATGGACAGGTCATCCAAATTTAAAATAAAGGGGAAACACAAGCTTTAATTATACATTAAACAGGATGGACTTAATTGATATTTATAGGACATTCCATCTAAAAACAACAGAATACACATTCTTCTCAAGTGCTCATGGAACATTCTCCAGGATAGATCATATCTTGGGTCACAAATCAAACCCTGGAAAAATTAATAAAATTGAAATCCTATCAAGTATCATTTCTGAAAAGAATGCTATGAGAGTATATATAAATTATAGGAAAAAAACAGTGAAAAACACAAACACATGGAGGCTAAACAGTACACTATTAATAACGAAGACATCACTGCAGAAATCAAAGAGGAAAGCAAAAAATACCTAGAAACAAATGACAATGAAATCCCGATGACCCCAAACCTATGGGATGCAGCAAAATCAGTTCTAAGAGGGAATTTTAAGGCAATAAAATTCTACCATACGAAACAAGAAACATCTCAAATAAACAACCTAACTTTACACCAAAATCAATTGGAGAAAGAGGAACATAAAAACCCTAAAGTTGGCAGAAAGAAAGAAAAAGATCAGATCAGAAATAAATGAAAAAGAAATGAAGGAAATGATAGCAGAGATCAATAAAACTAAAAGCTGGCTCTTTGAGAAGATAAAAAAACATTGATAAACAATTAGTCACACTCATCTAGAAAAAAAGGGAGAACACACAAATCAATAGAATTAGAAACGAAAAGAGAGAAGTAACAACTGAAACTGCAGAAATACAAAGGATTATGAGAGATTACTACAAGAAACACTATGCCAATAAAATGGACAACCTGAAAGAAATGGACAAATTCTCAGAAATGCACAAACTTGTGAGACTGAACCAAAAGAAATAGAAAATATGAACAGACCAATTACAAGCACTGAAATTGAAACTGTGATTAAAAATCTTCCAACAGGGCTACCCTGGTGGCACACTGGTTGAGAGTCCGCCTGCCATGCCGAGGACATGGGCTTGTGCCCCAGTCTGGAAAGATCTCACATGCCATGGAGTGGCTGGGCCCAAGGGCTATGGCCGCTGAGCCTGTGTGTCCGGAGCCTGTGCTCTGCAGCGGGAGAGACCACAGCAGTGAGAGGCCCGCGTACTGCAAAAAAAAAAAAAAAAAAATCTTCCAAAAAACAAAAGCCCAGGGCCAGATGGCATCACAGGCAAACTGTATCAAACATTTAGAGAAGAGGTAACACCTATCCTTCTCAAACTATGCCAAAGTATAGCAGAGGGAGGAACACTCCCAAACACATGCTATGCAGCCACCATCACCCTGATACCAAAACCAAATGTGTCATAAAGACAGAAAACTACAGGACAATATCACTGATGAACATAGATGCAAAAATCCTCAACAAAATACTAGCAAACAGAATCCAACAGCATATTAAAAGGATCATACACCATGATTAAGTGGGGTTTATCGCAGGAAGGCAAGTATTCTTCAATATATGCAAATCAAACAATGTGATACACCATATTAACAAATTGAAGGAGAAAAACCACATGATCATCTCAATAGATACAGAGAAAGCTTTAGACAAATTTCAACACCCATTTATTATAAAGACGCCCCAGAAAGTAAGCATAGAGGGGAATTTCCTCAACATAATACAGGCCATATATCACAAACACACAGCCATCATCGTACTCAATGGTGAAAAACTGAAAACATTTCCACTAAGATCAGGAACAAGACAAGGTTGCCCACTCTCACCACTCTTATTCAACATAGTTCTGGAAGTTTTAGCCACAGCAATCATAGAAGAAAAGGAAATAAAAGGAATCCAAATTGGAAAAGAAGAAGTAAAGCTGTCACTGTTTGCAGATGACATGACACTATACATACAGAATCCGAAATATGCTACCAGAAAACTACAGGAGCTAATCAATGAATTTGGTAAAGTAGCGGGACACAAAATTAATGCACAGAAATCTCTGGCATTCCTATACACTAATGATGAAAAATCTGAAAGTGAAATCAAGAAAACACTCCCATTTACCATTGCAACAAAACGAATAAAGTATCTAGGAATAAACCTACCTGAGGAGACAAAAGACCTGTATGTAGAAAATTATAAGATACTGATAAAAGAAATTAAAGATGATACAAATAGATGGAGATATATACCATGTTCTTGGATTCGAAGAATGAACATTGTGAAAATGACTCTATTACCCAAAGCAATCTACAGATTAAATGCAATGCCTATCAAATTACCACAGGCATTTTTCACAGAAGTAGAACAAAAAATTTCACAATATGTATGGAAAAACAAAAGTCCCCGAATCGCCAAAGCAATCTTGAGAAAGAAAAAGCGAGCAGGAGGAATCGGCTCTGTGACTTCAGACTATACTACAAAGCAACAATAATGAAGACAGCATGGTACTGGCACAAAACAGAAATATAGATCAATGGAGAAGGACAGAAAGCCCAGAGATAAACCCACACACATATGGTCACCTTATCTTTGATAAAGGAGGCAAGAATATACAGTGGAGAAAAGACAGCCTTTTCAATAAGTGGTGCCAGTAAAAACAGGACAGCTACATGTAAAAGAATGAAATTAGAACACTCCCTAACACCATACACAAAAATAAACTCAAAATGGATTGAAGAACTAAATGTAAGGCCAGACACTCACAAAATCATACAGGAAAACATAGGTAGAACACTCTATGACATACATCAGAGCAAGATCCTTTTTGACCCAGCTCCTAGAGAAAAGGAAGTAAAAACAAAAATAAACAAATGGGACCTAATGAAACCTAAAAGCTTTTGCACAGCACAGTAAACCATAAATAAGATGAAAAGACAACCCTCATAATGGGAGAAAATATTTGCAAGTGAAGCCACTGACAAAGGATTCATCTCCAAAATTTACAAGCAGCTCATGCAGCTCAATATGAAAAAAACAAACTAACAACCCAATCAAAAAATGGACAGAATACCTAAATAGACACTTCTCCAAAGAAGACATAGAGATTGACATCCAACACATGAAAAGATGCTCAACATCACTAATCATTAGAGAAATGTATTCAAAACTAAAATGAGGTATCACCACACACCAATCAGAAAGGCCATCATCAAAAACCTATAAACAATAAATGATGGAGAGGGTGTGGAGAAAAGGGGACCCTCTTGCACTGTTTGTGGGAATGTAAATTGATACAGCCACTATAGAGAACAGTATGGAGGTTCCTAAAAAATAGTATAAATAGAACTAGCATATGACCCAGTGATACAACTGCTCAGCATATACCCTGAGAAAACTATAATTCAAATAGAGTCATGTACCACAATGTTCATTGCAGCTCCATTTACAATAGCCAGGACATGGAAGTAACCTATGTGTTCATCGACAGATGAATGGGTATAGAAGATGTGGCATGTATATACAATGGAATATTACACAGCCATAAAAAGAAATGAAATTGAGTTATTTGTAGTGAGGTGGATTGACCTGGAGTCTGCCATACAGAGTGAATTAAGTCACAAAGAAAAAACAAATACCATATGCTAACACATATATAAGGAATGTAAAAAGAAAAGAAAAAAAAAAGATCACGAAGAGCCAGAGGCAAGACGGGAATACAGATGCAGACCTACCGGAGAATGGACTTGAGGATACGGGTAGGGGGAAGGGTAAGCTGGGACAAAGTGAGAGAGTGGCATGGACATTTATACACTTCTAAACATAAAATTGATGCTAGTGGGAAGCAGCTCCATAACACAGGGAGATCACCTCCATGCTCTGTGACCACCTAGAGGGGTGGGATAGGGAGGATGGAAGGGAGGGATATGAAAGTGGGAAATGATATGGGTATAAATGTATATGTATAACTGATACACTTTCTTATAAAGTAGAAACTAGCACACCATTGCAAAGCAATTATAACCCTATAAAGATGTTTAAAAAAAAAAAGAAAGAAAAGGAAACCACAAACAAGGAAAAAAGACAATGCACAGAATGGGAGAAAATATTTGCAAACAAAGTGTCTGACAAAGGATTAATATCCAAAATATACAAGAAGCTCAGGAAGCTTAATATCAGTAAAAGCAAACAACCCAATCAAAAAATGGGTGGAATCTTTGTCTGGTTTTCATATGAGGGTGATGGTGGCCTCATGGAATGAATTTGGGAGTGTTCCTTCCTCTGTAAATTTTTGGAAGAGTTTGAGAAGGACAGGTGTTAACTCTTCTCTAAATGTTTGATAGAATTCACCTGTGAAGCCATCTGGTCCTGGACTTTTTTTGTTTTGTTTTTGTTTTTTTTTAAACGTCTTAATTGGAGTATGATTGCCTTACAATGGTGTGTTAGTTTCTGCTTTATAACAAAGTGAATCAGTTATACATATACATATGTTCCCATATCTCTTCCCTCTTGTGTCTACCTCCCTCCAACCCTCCATATCCCACCCTTCTATGATGTCACGAACCACCTAGCTAATCTCCCTGTGCTATGCAGCTATTTCCCACTAGCTATCTATTTTACATTTGGTAGTGTTTATAAGTCCATTCCACTCTCTCACTTTGTCACAGCTTCCGCTTCCCCCTCCACATATCCTCAAGTCCATGCTCTTGTAGGTCTCTGTCTTTATTCCCATCTTACCCCTAGGTTCTTCATGACTTTCTTTTTTTTCTTGGATTCCATATATATGTGTTAGCATACGGTATATGTTTTTCCCTTTCTGACTTACTTCACTCGGTATGACAGACTCTGGGTCCATCCTCCTCACTACAAATAACTCAATTTCGTTTCTTTTTATAGCTGAGTAATATTTCATTGTACATATGTGTCACCACTTCTTTATCCATTCATCTGTTGATGGGCATGTATGTTGCTTCCAAGGCCTGGCTATTGTAAATAGAGCTGCAATGAACATTTTGGTTCATGACTTTGTGTGTGTGTGTGTGTGTGTGTGTGTGTGTGGTACACAGGCCTCTCACTGTTGCGGCCTCTCCCGTTGCGGAGTACAGGCTCCAGACACGCAGGCCCAGCAGCCATGGCTCAAAGGCCCAGCTGCTTCATGGCATGTGGGATCTTCCCAGACCGGGGCACGAACCCATGTCCCCTGCATCACAGCAGGCGGAATCTCAACCACTGCACCACCAGGGAAGCCTGATGACTCTTTTGAGTTATGGTTTCCTCAGGGTTTATGCCCAGTAGTGGAATTGATGCTTCGTATGGTAGCTCTATGTTTAGTTTTTTAAGGAACCTCAATACAGTTCTCCATAGTGGCTGTATCAGTTTACAGTCCTACCACCAGGGCAAAAGAGTCTGCTTTTCTCCAAACCCTCTCCAGCATTTATTGTTTCTAGATTTTTTGATGATGGCCATTCTGACCAGTGTGAGATGATATCTCATTGTAGTTTTGATTTGCATTTTTCTAATGATTAATGATGTTGAGCATTCTTTCACGTGTTTGTTGTCAATCTAAGTATCTTCTTCAGAGAAATGTCTATTTAGGTCTTCTGTCCATTTTTGGATTGGGTTGTCTGTTTTTTTATTATTGAGCTGCATGAGCTGCTTGTAAATTTTGGAGATGAATCCTTTGTCAGTGGCTTCATTTGTAAATATTTTCTCCCATTATGAGGGTTGTCTTTTCATCTTGCTTATGGTTTACTTTGCTGTGCAAAAGGTTGTAGGTCTCATTAGCTCCCATTTGTTTATATTTGTTTTTATTTCCATTTCTCTAGGAGGTGGGTCCAAAAGGATCTTGCTGTGATTTATGTCAAAGAGTGTTCTGCCTACGTTTTCCTCTAAGATTTTCATAGTGTCTGGCGTTACATTTAGGTCTTTAATCCATTTTGAGTTTATTTCTGTGTATGGTGTTAGGGTGTATTCTAATTTCATACTTTTACATGTAGCTGTCCAGTTTTCCCAGCACCACTTATTGAAGAGTCTGTCTTTTTCCCACTGTATATTCTTGCCTCCTTTATCAAAGATAAGGTGATGATATGTGCATGGGTTTATCTCTGTGCTTTCTATCCTTTTCCATTGATCTCTATTTCTGTTTTTGTGCCAGTACCATACTGTCTTGATCACTGTAGCTTTGTAGTATAGTCTGAAGTCAGGGAGCCTGATTCCACAAGCTCCATTTTTCGTTCTCAAGATTGGTTTGCCTATTCAGGGTCTTTTGTGTTTCCATAAAAATTGTGAATTTTTTTGTGTTCTAGTTCTGTGAAAAATGCCAGTCGTAGTTTGCTAGGGATTGCACTGAATTTGTAGATTGCTTTGGGTAGTAGACTCTTTTTCACAGTGTTGATTCTTCCAATCCAAGAACATGATATATCACTCCATCTATTTGTATAATTTTTAATTTCTTTCATCAGTGTTTTATAATTTTCTGCATACAGTTCTTTTGTCTCCTTATGTAGGTTTATTCCTAAATATTTTATTATTTTTGTTGCAGTGGAAAATGGGAGTGTTTTCTTAATTTCACTTTCAGATTTTTCATCACTAGTGTATATGAATGCCAAAGATTTCTCTGCATTAATTTTGTATCCTGCTACTTTACCAAATTCATTGACTAGCTCTAGTAGTTTTCTGGTAGTATCTTTAGTATTCTCTATGTAGTGTAGCAAGTCATCTGCAGAGAGTAACAGCTTTACTTCTTCTTCTCCGATATGGATTCATTTTATTTCTTTTTATTCTGTGATTGCTGTGGCTAATCCTTCCAAAACTATGTTGAGTAAGAATGGTGAGAGTGGGCAACCTTGTCTTGTTCCTGGTCTTAGTGGGAATGGTTTCAGTTTTTCACCATTGATGATGATGTTGGCTGTGGATTTGTCATATAAGGCCTTTATTATGCTGAGGAAACTTCCCTCTATGCTTACTTTCTGCAATGTTTTTATCATCAACCTGTGTTGAATTTTGTCAAAAGCTTTCTCTGCATGTATTGAGATGATTGTATGTTTTTTCCCCTTCAATTTGTTAATATGGTGTACCACGTTGATTAATTTGTGTATATTGAAGAATCCTTGCATTCCTAGACTAAAGCCCACTTGATCATAGTGTGTGATCCTTTTAATGTGCTGTTGGACTCTCTTTTCTAGTATCTTGTTGAGGATTTTTGCATCTATGTTCATCAGTGATATTGGCCTGTAGTTTTCTTTCTTTGTGATAAATTTGTCTGGTTTTGGTATCAAGATGATGGTGGCCTCATACAATGCGTCTGGGCGTGTTCCTCCTTCTGCTAAATTTTGGAAGAGTGTGAGAATGATAGGTGTTAGCTCTTCTCTAAATGTGTGAGGGAATTCGCCTGTAAAGCCATCTAGTCCTGAGCTTTTGTTTGTTCAAAGTTTTTCAATCACAGTTTCAATTTCAGTGGTTCCAATTTGTCTGTTCATATTTTCTATTTCTTCCTGATTCAGTCTCAGCAGGTTGTGCATTTCTAAGAATTTGTGTATTTCTTCCAGGTTGTCCATTTTATTGGCTTGTCATAATCTCTCATGATCCTTTGTATTTCTGCAGTGTCAGTTGTTACTTCTCCTTTTTCATTTCTAATTCTATTGATTTGAGTCTTCTCACTTTTTTTCTTGATGAGTCTGGCTAATGGTTTATCAATTTTTTTATCTTCTTAAAGAACCATCTTTTAATTTTATTGATCTTTGCTATCGTTTCCTTCATTTCTTTTTCATTTATTTCTGATCTGATCTTTATGATTTCTTTCCTTCTGCTAACTTTGGGGTTTTTTTGTTCTTCTTTCTCTAATTGCTTTAGGTGCAAGTTTAGATTCTTTATTCTAGATGTTTCCTGTTTCTTAAGGTAGGGTTGTATTGCTTTAAGCTTCCCTCTTAGAATTTCTTTTGCTGCATCCCATAGGTTTTGGCTCATCTTGTCTCCATTGTCATTTGTTTCTAGGTATTTTTTGATTTCCTCTTTGATTTCTTCAGTGATCACTTTGTTAGTAAGAAGTTTATTGTTGAGCCTCCATGTGTTTGTATTTTTTGCACATCTTTTCCTGTAATTGGTATCTTGTTTCATAACATTGTGGTCAGAAAAGATACTTGATACTATTTCAATTTTCTTAAATTTACCAAGGCTGGATTTGTGACCTAAGATATGATCTATCGTGGAGAATGTTCCATGAGCATTTGAGAAAAATGTGTATTCTGTTGTTTTTAGAAGGAATGTCCTATAAATATCAATTAAGTCCGTCTTGTTTAATGTATCATTTAAAACTTTTGATTCCTTATTTATTTTCATTTTGGATGATCTCTCCATTGGTGAACGTGGGGTGTTAAAGTCCCCTACTATGATAGTGTTACTGTTGATTTCCCCTTTTATGGCTGTTAGTATGTGCCTTATGTATTGAGGTGCTCCTATGTTGGGTGCATAAATATTTACAATTGTCATATCTTCTTCTTGGGTCAATCTCTTGATCATTATGTAGTGTCCTTCTTTGTCTCTTGTAATAGTCTTTATTTTAAATACTATTTTGTCTGATATGAGAATTGCTACACCAGCTTTCTTCTGATTTCCATTTGCATGGAATATCTTTTACCATCCCCTCACTTTCAGTTTGTTTGTGTCCATAGGTCTGACGTGGGTTTCTTGTATACAGCATATATATGGGTCTCATTTTTGTTTCCATTCAGTCAGTCTGTGTCTTTTGGTGGGAGCATTTAATCCATTTACATTTAAGGTAATTATCGATATGTATGTTTCTCTTCCCATTTTCTCAATTGTTTTGAGTTTGTTATTGTAGTTCTTTTCCTTCTCTTGTGTTTCTTCTGTAGAGAAGTTCCTTTTGCACTTGTTGTAAAGCTGGTTTCGTGGTGCTGAACTCTCAGTTTTTGCTTGTCTGTAAAGATTTTAATTTCCCCAACAAATCTGAAAGAGATCCTTGGTGGGTAGAGTAATCTTAGTTGAATGTTTTTCTCCTTCATCACTTTAAATATGTCCTACCACTCCCTTCTGGCTTGAAGAATTTCTGCTGAAAGATCAGCTGTTAACCTTATGGGGATTCCCTTGTGTGTTATTTGTTGTTTTTCCCTTGTGCTTTTAATATGTTTACTTTGTATTTAATTTTTGATAGTTTGATTAATATGTTTCTTGGTGTGTTTCTCCATAGATTTATCCTGTATGGGACTCTCTGTGCTTCCTGGACTTGAATAACTATTTCCTTTCCCATATTAGGTAAGTTTTCATCTATAATCTCTTCAAATATTTTCTCAGTCCCTTTCTCTTCCTCTTCTTCTTCTATAATTTGAATGTTGTTGCATTTAATATTGTCCCAGAAGTCTCTGAGACTGTCCTCAGTTCTTTTAATTCTTTTTTTTCTTTATTCTGCTCTGCAGTAGTTATTTCCACTATATTATGTTCCAGGTCACTTATCCGTTCTTCTTCCTCAGGTATTCTGCTATTGATCCCTTCTAGAGTATTTTTAAATTTAATTTATTGTGTTGTTCATCATTGCTTGCTTCCTCTTTAGTTCTTCTAGGTCCTTGTTAAATATTTCTTGCATCTTCTCTATTTTATTTCCAAGATTTTGGGTCATCTTTACTATCATTATTCTGAATTCTTTTTCAGGTAGACTGCCTACTTCCTCTTCATTTGTTAGGTCTGCTGTGTTTTTACCTTGCTCCTTCATCTGCTGTGTGTTTTTCTGTGTTTTCATTTTGCTTATCTTACTGTGTTTGGGGTCTCCGTTTCTCAGGCTACAGGTTCGAAGTTCCTGTTGTTTTTGGTGTCTGTCCCCAGTGGCTAAGTTTGGCTCAGTGGGTTATGTATATTTCTTGGTGGAGGGAACTAGTGCGTGTGTTCTGGTGGATGAAGCTGGATATTTTCTTTCTTGTGGGCAGGTCTACTTCTGGTGGTGTGTTTTGGGATGTCTGTGGCCTTATTATGATTTTAGGCAGCATCACTGCTAATGGATGGGGCTGTTTTCCTGTCTTGCTAGTTGTTTGGTATATGGTGCCCAGCACTGTATCTTTCTGGTCGTTGCGTGAAGCTGGGTGTTTGTGTTGAAATGGAGATCTCTGAGAGATTTTTGCTGTTTAATATTATGTGGAGCTGGAAGTCTCTTGTGGACCAGTGTCCTGAAGTTGGCTCTCACACCTCAGTGGCACAGCCCTGACCCTGGCTGGAGCACCAAGAGACTGTACTCCACGTGGCTCAGAATAAAAGGGAGAAAAAAAGAAGGAAAGAAAGAAAGAGAGAAAGAGGATAAAATAAAATAAAGTAAGGTAAAATAAAATAAAGTTATTAAAATAAAAAATAAATATTAAGAAAAAAACTTACAAAATTAGAAAAAAAAAGATGGAAAGAACTCTAGGATAAATGGTGAAAGCAAAGCTATACAGAGAAAATCTCACAGAGAAGCATACACATACACACTCACCAAAAGAGGAAAAGGGGAAAAAATAATCTATCTTGACCCCAAAGTCCACCTACTCAAACTTGGGATGATTCATTGTCTCTTCAGTTATTCCACAGATGTAGGTCATATCAAGTTGATTTTGGAGCTTTAATCCGCTGCTTCTGAGGCTGCTGGGAGAAATTTCTCTTTCTCTTCTTTGTTCACACAGCTCCTGGGGTTCAGGTTTGGGTTTGGCCCTGCCTCTTTGTGTAGGTCGCCTGAGGGCGCCTGTTCTTCCCTCAGACAGGAGAGGGTTAAAGGAGCTGCTGATTCGGGGCCTCTGGCTCACTCAGGCTGGGGGGAGGGAGAAGTATGAATGCGGGGTGAGCCTGTGGTGGCAGAGGCTGGCTTGAAGTTGCAGCAGCCTGAGGCGTGCCATGCGTTCTCCTAGGGCAGTTGTCCCTGGGTCACGGGACCCTGGCAATGGCGGGCTGCACAGGCTCCCAGAAGGGGAGGAGGGGATAGTTACCTGTGCTCGCATACAGGCTCTTGGTGGCTGCAGCAGCAGCCTTAGTGTCTCATGCCCACCTCTGGGATCTGGTGTGGTAGACACGGCTTGTTCCTGTCTCTGGAGCTCCTTTCAGCAGCTGTCTTAATCCTCTCTCCTTTTGCACCAGGAAACAAAGAGGCAATAAAAGTCTCTTGTCTCTTCGGCAGCTCCAGACTTTTCCCGGACCCCCTCCTGACTAGCCGTGGAACAATAACCCCTTCAGGCTGCATTCATGCCACCAAACCCTGTCGTCTGCCTGGGATCTAATCTCCGAAGACCAAGCCTCAGCTCCCAATCCCTGCCTGTCCCGGCAGCTGAGCAGAGAAGCCTCTTGTGCTGGTGAGTGCTTGTTGGTACCGATCCTCTGTGTAGGAATCTCTCTGCTTTGCCCTCCACACCCCTCTTGCTGCACTCTCCTCCGTGACTCGGAAGCTTTCCCCTCTGCCACCCGCAGTCTCTGCCCGTGAAGGGGCTTCCTAGTGTGTGGAAACCTTTCCTCCTTCACAGTTCTCTCCCACTGGTGCAGGTTCCATCTCTATTCTTTTGTCTCTGATTTTTTTCTTTTTTCTTTTGCCCTTCCCAGGTACGTGGGGAGTTTCTTGCCTTTTAGGAGGCTTGAGGTCTTCTGCCAGCATTCAGTGGGTGTTCTATAGGAGCAGTTCCACGTGTAGATGTATTGCTGATGTATCTGTGGGGAGGAAGGTAATCTCCACATCTTACTATTTCACCATCTTCTACTGTCTCTGGCTTTTGTTTGTTGGTAGAATTTTAATCACAGTTTCAATGTCATTACTTGTGATTTGTCTGTTCATATTTTCTGTTTCCTCCTGGTTCAGTCTTGGAATGTTATAAATTTCTAAGAATTTGTCCATTTCTTCCAGGTTGTCCATTTTATTGGCATAGAGTTGCTTGTAGTAGTCTCTGAGGATGCTTTTCATTTCTGCGGGGTCTGTTGTAACTTCTCCTTTTTCATTTCTAATTTTATTGATTTGAGTACTCTCCCTCTTTTTCTTGATGAGTCTGGCTAATGCTTTATCAACTTTGTTTATCTTCTCAAAGAACCAGCTTTTAGTTTTATTGATCTTTGTTATTGGTTTTTTTTGTTTCTATTTCATTTATTTCTGCTCTGACCTTGATGATTTGTTTCCTTCTGCTAACGTTGGGTTGTGTTTGTTCTTCTTTCTCTAGTTCCTTTAGGTGTAAGGTTAGATTGTTTACTTGAGATTTTTCTTGTTTCTTGAGGTAGGCTTGTATAGCTATAACCTTCCGTCGTAGACCTGCTTTTGCTGCATTCCATAGGTTTTGGATCGTCGTGTTTTCATTGTCATTTGTCTCTAGGTATTTTCTGATTTCCTCTTTGATTTCTTCAGTGATCTCTTGGATATTTAGTAATGTATTGTTTAGCCTCCATGTGTTTGTGTTTTTTACGTTTTCTTCCCCTGTAATTCATTTCTAATCTCATACCATTGTGGTCACAAAAGATCCTTGATATGATTTCAATTTTCTTAAATGTACTGAGGCTTGATTTGTGACCGAAGATGTGATCTATCCTGGAGAATGTTCCATGCACACTTGAGAAGAAAGTGTAATCTGCTGCTTTTGGTTGGAATGACCTATAAATATCAATTAAATCTATCTGGTGTATTATGTAATGTACAGCTTTTTTTTCTTATTTATTTTCATTTTAGATTATCTGTCCATTGGTGTAAGTGAGGTGTTAAAATCCCGCACTATTTTTGTGTTACTTATGAGTTCCTCTTTTATGGCTGTTAGCAGTTGCCTTATATGTTGAGGTGCTCCTATGTTGGGTGCATATATATTTATAATTGTTATATCTTCTTCTTGGATTGATCCCCTGATCATTATGTAGTGTCCTTCCTTGTCTTTTCTGACATTCTTTATTATAATGTCTATTTTATCTGATATGAGTATAGCTACTCCAGCTTTCTTATGATTTCCATTTGAATGGAACACCTTTTTCCATCTCCTCACTTTCAGTCTGTGTGTTTACCTAGGTCTGAAGTGGGTCTCTAGTAGACAGCACATATATGGGTCTTGTTTTTGTATCCATTCAGCAGGCTGGTGTCTTTTGCTTGGAGCATTTACTCCATTCACGTTTAGGGTAATTATCAATATGTATGTTACTATTACCTTTTTCCTAATTGTTTTGGGTTTGTTTTTATACGTCCTTTTCTTCTCTTGTGTTTCCCACTTAGAGAAGTTGCTTTAGCATTTGTTGTAGATCTGGTTTGGTGGTGCTGTATTCACTTAGCTTTTGCTTGTCTATAAAACTTTTGATTTCTCCTTTGAATCTGAATGAGATCCTTGCCGGGTAGGGTAATGTTGGTTGTAGGTTCTTCCCTTTCATCACTTGAAGTATATCATGCCACTCCCTTCTGGCTTGTAGAGTTTCTGCTGAGAAATCAGCTGTTAACCTTATGGGAGTTCCCTTGTATGTTATTTCTCATTTTTCCCTTGCTGCTTTCAATAATTGTTCATTGTCTTTAATTTTTGCCAATTTAATTACTATGTTTCTTGGCATGTTTCTCCTTGCATTTATCCTGTATGGGACTCTCCATGCTTTCTGGACTTGGGTGCCTATTTCCTTTCCCATGTTAGGGAAGTTTTTGACTATAGTATATGCTATTATACATAAAGAATCCTAAAAAAATGCCACCAGAAATGTACTAGAGCTAATAAATGAATTTGGTAAAGTTGCAGGATACAAAATTAATGCACAGAAATCTCTTGCATTCCTACATATTAATGATGAAAATTCTGAAAGAGAAATTAAGGAAACACTCTCATTTACCATTTCAACAAAAAGAATAATACACCCAGGAATAAACCTACCCAGGGAGACAAAAGACCTGTATGCAGAAAACTATAAGACAGTGATGAAAGAAATTAAACGTGATACTAACAGATGGAGAGATATACCATGTTCTTGGATTGGAAGAATCAATATTGTGAAAATGACTATACTACTCAAAGCAATCTACAGACTCAGTGCAATCCCTATCAAATTATCAACTGAATTTTTTATGGAACTAGAACAAATCATCTTAAAATTTGTATGGAGGCACAAAAGACCCAGAATAGCCAAAGCAGTCTTGAGGGAAAATATCGGAGCTGGACGAATCAGACTCCCGGTCTTCAGACTATACTACAAATGTACAGTAATCAACACAACCTGGTACTGTCACAAAAACAGAAACATAGATCAATGAAACAAGATAGAAAGCCCAGAGAAAAACCACACACCTATGGTCAGCTAATCTATGACTACAGAGGCAAAGATATACAATGGAGAAAAGACAGTCACTTCAATAAGTGGTGCTGGGAAAATTGGACAGCTTCACGTAAAAGAATGAAATTAGAACACTCCCTAACACCATACACAAAAATAAATTCCAAATTTATTGAAGACCTAAATGTAAGATGGGACAATAAAAAACTCTTAGGGGAAAACATAGGAAGAATGCTCTTTGACATAAATCACAACAAGATCTTTTTTGATCCACCTCCTAGAGTAATGAAAATAAAAACAAAAATAAAAAAACGGGGCTTCCATGGTGGCGTAGTGGTTGTGAGTCTGCCTGCCAATGCAGGGGACATGGGTTCGTGTCCTGGTCCGGGAAGATCCCACATGCTGTGGAGTGGCTAGGCCCATGAGCCATGGCTGCTGAGCCTGTGCATCCGGAGCCTGTGCACCACAACTGTGAGAGTCCCATGTACTGCAAAAAAAAAAAAAATGCACATAATGAAACTTCAAAGCTTTTGCACAGCAAAGGAAACCATAGACAAGACGAAAAGACAACCCTCAGAATGGGAGAAAATATTTGCAAACGAATGAAAAGGACAAAGGATTAATCTCCAATATATATAAACAGCTCATGCAGCTCAATATTAAAGAAGAAAACAACTGAATCTAAAAATGGCAGAAGACCTAAATAGACATTTCTCCAAAGAAGACAGATAGATGGCCAAGAAGCACATGAAAAGCTGCTCAACATCACTATTCATTAGAGAAATGCAAATCAAAACTACAATGAGGTATCATCTCACACAAGTTAGAATGTTCACCGTTAGAAAATCTACAAACAACAAATGTTGGAGAGGGTGTGGAGAAAAGGGAACCCTCTTGCACTGTTGGTGGGAATGTAAATTGATACAGCCACCATGGAGAACAGTATGCACTTCCTTAAAAAACTAAAAATAGAATTAACATATGATGCAGCAATATCACTACTGAGCCTATTCCCAGAGAAAACCATAATTCAAAAAGACACATGCATCCCAATGTTCATTGCAGCACTGTTTACAATAGCCAGGTCATGGAAGCAACCTAAATGCCCATCAACAGACAAATGGATAAAGAAGTTGTGGCATATATATATATAATGGAATATTACTCAACCATAAAAAGGAACGAAATTGAGTCATATGTTGAGACATGCATGGATCTAGAGACTGTCTTACAGAGTTAAGTAAGTCAGAAAGAGAAAAACAAATACCATATATTAATACATGTATGTGGAACCTAGAAAAATGGTATAGATGAACCAGTTTTCAGGGCAGATGTTGAGACACAGATGTAGAGAACAAATGTATGGACACCAATGGGAGAAAATTGCGGTGGGTTGGGGATGGTGGTGTGCTGAATTGGGCGAATGGGATTTACATGTACACACTGATGTGTATAAAATTGATGACTAATCAGAACATGCAGTATAAACAAACAAACAAACAAAACAACTAATACTAAACTTTCTTTGGGTTGTTTTTATGGAAATATGTTAATATAAATGTTTCAGACATTACATGGAATTTCTAAAAATCTTATATGTTCTGCTATAATGTTATAAGTCACAATTCTAGTTATTACTTTAAAATGTATATCTCAGAAATAACTAAATTTCCTTGTCAATTGCATTATTATGAACTTTCATGAAATCTTTAAGCATGGTCATTTTTAAGTCTTTTGTCATTTACAGACAGTTCTGGGTGTACTCTGATGTTTTTGCAAATATGTTCCTATAAAAGGATTTCATCTTCAAGGAATTCATGTCAAAGACTCTGACAAGCACAGGTTTCTGGTAACTGACTATACTGCTGAACTGAATGAATAAGCATTTTCATAACTCAAATGGGAAACTGATGAACTCATAAAAGTGCTAAAAAAAGATCAAGATGAAAAGAAAATTAATTACATGAGACTGAGTGAACTGATGCGGATGATTATAATTTTGTGACTTTCTGTTTGAATTAAAAAAAGTGAGGGGACTTCCCTGGTGGGGCAGTGGTTAAGAATCTGCCTTCCAATGCAGGGGACATGGGTTCAAGCCCTGGTCCATGAAGATCCCACATGCTGCAGAGCAACTAAGCCTGTGCATCACAACTACTGAGTCTGCACTCTAGAGCACATGAGCCACAATGACTGAAGCTTGCACACCTACAGCCCATTCTCTGCACCAAGAGAAGCCACCACAATGAGAACCCTGCACACCACAACGAAGAGTAGCCCCCACTTTCCACAACTAGAGAATGCTCGCGTGTGGCAACAAAGACCCAACACATCCAAAAATAAATAAATTTATTTATTTAAAAAATATTTTCTTCCTTTTGCCCTTTACAAAATTTAAAGTAACTTACTGTATTTTATGTATCTTTAAAAGAATACATAAAATAAATAAATGTAAATATCTAAAAAAGAATTGGTGGAAGATGATGTGGCACATATATACAATGGAATATTACTCAGGCATAAAAAGAAATGAAATTGAGTTATTTGTAGTGAAGCGCATGGAACTAGTGTCTGTCATACAGAATGAAGTATGTCAGAAAGAGAAAAACAAATACCATATGCTGACACATATGTATGGAACCTAAAAAAAAGCTTATGAAGAAATTAGGGGCAGGACAGGAATAAAGACACAGATGTAGAGAATGGACTTGAGGACACAGGGAGGAAGAAGGGTAAGTTGGGATGAAGTGAGAGAGTGCCATGGACTTATATATACTACCAAATGTAAAGTAGATAGCTAGTAGGAAGCAGCCGCATAGCACAGGTAGATCAGCTTGGTGCTTTGTGACCACTTAGAGGGGTGGGATAGGGAGGGTTGAGAGGGAGACCTAAGACAGAGGAGATATGGGGATATATGTATGTGCAAAGCTGATTCATGTTTTTATAAAGCAGAAACTAACACACCATTGTAAAGCAATTATACTCCAGTAAATATGTTTTTTAAAAAAGCAAGACCTAAATAGACATTTCTCCAAAGAAGACATACAGATGGCCAAGTGGCACATGGAAAGATGCTCAACATCACTAATTATTAGAGAAATGCAAATCAAAGCTCCAATGAATTATCACCTCACACCAGTTAGAATGGGCATCTTAAGAAAATCTACAAACAATAAGTGCTGGAGAGGATGTGGAGAAGAGGGAACACTCCTGCAGTGCTGGTGGGAATGTAAACTGATACTGGCGCTATGGAGAATAGTATGGATGTTCCTTATGAAACTGAAAATAGAATTACTATACGACTCAGCAGTCTCACTTCTAGGCATATACCCTAAGAAAATCATAATTTAAAAAGAGTCATGTACCACAATGCTCACTGCAGCACTATTTACAATAGCCAGAATATGGATACAACCTAAGTGTCCATCAACTGATCAATGGATAAAGAAGATGTGGCACATATATAAATTGGAATATTAGTCAGCCATAAAATGAAACAAAATTGAGTTATTTGTAATGAGGTGGATGGACCGAGAGACTGTCATACCGAGTGCAGTTAGTCAGAAAGAGAAAAACAAATACAGTATGTTATCACATATATATGGAATCTAAAAAAAAAAAGCTTTTGAAGAACCTATGGGCAGGACAGGAATAAAGATGCAGACGTAGAGAATGGACTTGAGGACACGGGGTGAGAATGGTAATCTGGGACGAAGTGAGACAGTAACATTGACATATATACACTAACAAATGTAAAATAGATAGCTAGTGGGAAGCAGCCTCATAGAACAGGGAAATCAGCTCAGTGATTTGTGACCACCTAGAGGGTTGCGATTGGGAGGGTGGGTGGGATACACAAGAGGGAGGAGAATATGGGGATATATATACATATGTATAGCTGATTCACATTCTTATACAGCAGAAACTGCACCAAGACTTTAAAGCAATTATACTTCAATAAAGATGTTTAAAAAAAGAGACACAGGCACCCCGATATTCATTGCAGCAAGATTTACAATAGCAACCTAAATGTCCATTGACAGACAAAAGGATAAAGAAGATGTGGTACATATATACAATGGAATATTACTCAGCCATAAAAAGGAACAAAATTGGGTCATTTGTAGAGACGTGGATGGATCTAGAGGCTCTCACACAGAGTGAAGTAAGTCAGAAAGAGAAAAGCAAATATCGTATATTAATGCATATATGTGGAAACTAGTAAAATGATACAAATTTACTGGTTTGCAAGGCTGAAATGGAGACTCAGATCCAGAGAACAAACATATGGACACCAAGAGAGGACGTGGAGGTAAGGTGAATTGAGAGATTGGGACTGACATATATACTCTAATATGTATAAAATAGATAACTAATGAGAACCTGTTATATAGCACAGGGAATTCTACTTCACTACACTGTACAGTAGAAACAAAAACAACATTGTAAAACAACTATACCCCAAAAATAATAATTTTTAAAGCCATAATAAATGCACAAACTTTGATCCAAAAAGTACCACTCCTAGGCATTTTCCATAAAGAAGAAATAGACAAGTATTCAACAACGTATTGTTATTTTTCATAAAATTGAAAACCTAATTGTGTTTTTAAACCTTACAAGGTTAATGTATTAATGTTATAATAAAAACTTTTAAATGATTCACCTTTTTAAAAAGCAGAAACTAACAAACCATTGTAAAGCAATTATACTCAAATAAAGATGTTAAATAAATAAGTAAATAAATAAAACTTAAGTACATCTTAGCACACTCAGGCAATGGAATAGTATGGAGTCATTAAAAATGATATAATCCAGTTGTTTTCAAGCACAGGATATATAATGGAAACATGAATGGAACTTTTTGCAAGCTGCATAGATCATTTACCTGTACATTACCCTATGGAGAATTGTTGATATATCTATCAGTGAATATATATTTATTGGCATGAAAGGTGTTTATGATATATTATCTGGTAAATTAGTAGATATAATATAGTGTATTCAATAGTATTTCTTTTTTTGTGTGTGGTATGCGGGCCTCTCACTGTTGTGGCCTCTTCCATTGCGGAGCACAGTCGCCAGACACGCAGGATCAGAGGCCATGGCTCACAGGCCTAGCCGCTCAACAGCATGTGTGATCTTCCTGGACCAGGGCACGAACCCGTATCCCCTGCATTGGCAGGTGGACTCTCAACCACTGTGCCACCAGGGAAGCCCAACAGTATTTCATTTTTAAAAATATTTCTCTAATGAAAGCATTTGGTTCTGGTTGGGACTATTAGTCATGATGCCCTACTCCTCAATCAATAACTCCTGATTGTATAGGGATGAACATATATCCAGAGTTGACCCATCATCCAACTATACTTTTCTAATTAGAGCTAAAGGGGAAGAGTTTCCTTTTTCTTCGTGGTTATGAAGGTAGAAATATGAAAGCCATAGTTGCCAGTGATCAAATGTAGACTTCCTATATAGCTAATTAAATTTGATCTTAAGGTCTCCTCGTTTGTAAAACCCGTTCCAAAACTTTGAAAACAATGTTTTCACCTTATCCTACGTTGTGTAAAATTTGCAAAAGTTAGACATTTTTGTATTCTTTTCCTCAGAGATGGACTCCCAAATCATGTGAACTTCATGATCCACAAAACCTCATCCTTCCCTGGCCTGTGTGTATAATATTAGATTGGTAAGAAGTAGCCTAAAAAATGAAAGAATGCTCAACATCATTAATCATTAGAGAAATGCAAATCAAAATTACAATGAGATATCATCTCACACCAGTCAGAATGGCCATCATCAAAAAATCTAGAAACAATAAATGCTGGGGAGGGTGTGGAGAAAAGGGAACACTCTTGCACTGCTGGTGGGAATGTGAATTGGTACAGCCACTATGGAGAACAGTATGGAGGTTCCTTAAAAAACTACAAATAGAACTACCATATGACCCAGCAATCCCACTATTGGGTGTATACCCTGAGAAAACCATAATTCAAAGAGAGTCATGTACCAAAATGTTCATTGCAGCTCTATTTACAATAGCCCTGAGATGGAAACAACCTAAGTGTCCATCATCAGATGAATGGATAAAGAAGATGTGGCAGATATATACAGTGGAATATTACTCAGCCATAAAAAGAAATGAAATTGAGCTATTTGTAATGAGGCAGATGGACCTAGAGTCTGTCATACAGAGTGAAGTAAGACAGAAAGAGAAAGACAAATACCATATGTTACAACATATATATGGAATCTAAGAAAAAAAATGTCATGAAGAACCTAGGGGTAAGACAGGAATAAAGACACAGACTTACTAGAGAATGGACTTGATGATATGGGGAGGGGGAAGGGTAAGCTGTGACAAAGCGAGAGAGTGGCATGGACATATATACACTACCAAACATAAAATAGATAGCTAGTGGGAGGTAGCCACATAGCATGGGGAGATCAGCTCGGTGCTTTGTGACCACCTGGAGGGGTGGGATAGGGAGGGTGCGAGGAAGGGAGATGCAAGAGGAAGGAGATATGGGAACATATGTATATGTGTGACTGATTCACTTTGTTGTTTAGCAGAAGCTAACACACCATTGTAAAGCAATTATACTCCAATAGAGATTTAAAAAAAAAAGGACGTCAACATGTACAACACTGATGCTGTCCAGGGACCCCCCAAGGGTCCACAATTCCCTTTCAGGGGGGCCATGAGTTAAAACCAATTTTTGAAATATTTCTCAAATGTTATTGGTCTCATTCACTCTCATTCTCTTAGCAATATATAGTGGTGTTTTCCAAAATCTATAGGATATGTAATGATGTCATATTCCTGACAGCTAATATAATGCATGCTTGTGTATTATTTTTACTAAACAGATTTACTGAGGTTTAGGTGGCATATAATAAATTGCACATATTTCAAGTGTACAGTTTGATTAGCCTTGACATATACATACACCTGTGAAACTGCAATCAAGATAAGGAATATATTCATCAGCCCTAAGTTTCCCCATGGCCTTTATATATATCTATATCTATATATCTATATATCTATATCTATATATAGATATAGATATAACAATCACTTTATACATATAACAATCACTTTGCTGTACACCTGAAACATTGTAAATAAACTATACTACAAGTTAAAAAAGGAAATCTTTGCCAAACTCAGTGACACTGAGATTGCTTCAACTAGAAGATTTGTCATTTTAGTTCTTCCCTTTAGATTTAAGATCTCTAGAGTTAATGTTTGTATATGGTATGACATAAAGAATAAGGTTTGTAAACAGTTGTGGGCTCTTCACACCAGGTGCAAAGTCTGGCCCAAGTCCCCACCTGTCTCCAGCAGAAGCCAGGTAAGGCCAATCAATCACACCAGGAGTGCCAGACTCCTTCGAGTCCCAGGGCTTTCAAGGCAGCTATTAACCTGGGTCTCAGACAGAACTGATTTCCACAACAAAAAGGAGGTAGCAGAGGTGGAAGATTGAGGGATGAAAGCCATCTGGCTGACAGGATCTTGGTGATCTGGATGGGTGTCAGGCCTGTGCCTCTGAGATGGGAGAGCTGAGTTTAGGATATTGGTCCACCAAAGACCTCCCAGTTCCACATAATATCAAATGATGAAAGCTCTCCCAGAGATGGCCATCTCAATGCTAAGACCCACCTCTAATCAGTGACCAGCAAGCTACAGTGCTGGACACCCTACGTCAAACAACTAGCAAGACAGGAACACAATTTACTCATTAGCACAGAAGCTGTTAAAAATCATGATAAGTTCACAGACACCCCAAAACGCAGCACAGGAGGAAGTCCTGCCCAAGAGAAAGACAAGATCCAGAATCATCTACCAGAAACAGGCAACAGTCCATCCACCAGAAATCCTAAACAACCCACTTAACCAACTTTAGCCACTGGGGGCAGACACCAAAAACAATGGGAAATACAAACCTGCAGCATGTGAAAAGGAGACCCCAAACACAGTAAGTTAACCAAAATGAGAAGACAGAGAAACACACAGCAGATGAAGGAGTAAGGTAAAAAACCACCAGGCCAAACAAATTAAGACTAAATAGGCAGTCTACCTGAAAAAGAATTCAGAGTAATGATAGTAAAGATGATCCAAAATCTTGGAGAGAGAATGGAGAAAATACAAGAAATGTTTAACAAGGACATAGAAGAACTAAAGAGCAAACAAAAAATGATGAACAACACAATAAATGAAATTAAAAATTCTGCAGAAGGAACCAATAGCAAAATAACTGAGGCAGAAAAATGGATAAGTGACCAGGAAGATAAAAGGGTGGAAATAACTATGGCAGAGAAGAATAAAGAAAAAAGACTGAAAGGAACTGAGGACAGGCTCAGAGATCTTTGGGACAACATTAAATGCACAACATTTGAATTATACAGGTCTCATAAGAAGAAGAGAAAAAGAAAGGGATGGAGAAAATATTTGAAAAGATTATAGCTGAAAACTTCCCTAATATGGGAAAAGAAATAGTCAATAAAGACCAGGAAGTACAGAGAGTCTCATACTGGAAAAGCCAAGGAGAAATACGCCAAGACACATATTAATAACACGTTCAAAAATTAAATATGAAGAAAAAATATTAAAAGCAGCATGGGAAGAAAATAAATAACATACAAGAAAATCCCCATAAGGGAAACAGCTGATCTTTCAGCAGAAATTCTGAAAGGCAGAAAGGAGAGGCAGGACATATTTAAAGTGATGAAAGGGAAGAACCTGCAACCAAGATTACTCTACCCAGCAAAGATCTCATTCAGATTTGACAAAGATATTAAAACATTTACAAATAAGCAAAAGATAAGAGAATTCAGCACCACAAAAACACCTCTACAACAAATACTAAAGGAACTTCTCTAGGCAAGAAACACATGAGAAGGAAAAGACCTACAATAATAAACCCAAAACAATTAAGAAAATGGGAATAAGAGTATATATGTCAATAATTACCTTAAATGTAAATGAATTAAATGCTCCAACCAAAACACATAGACTGGCTGAATGGATACAAAAACAAGAACCATATATATGCTGTCTACAAGAGGCCCACTTCAGACGTAGGGCCACATACAGACTGAAAGTGAGGGGATGGAAAAAGATATTCCATGCAAATAGAAATCATGAAAAAGCTGGAGTAGCAATTCTCATATCAGGGAAAATACACTTTAAAACAAAGACTATTACAAGAGACAAAGAAGACACTACGTAATGATCAAGGGATCAATCCAAGAAGAAGATATAAAATTGTAAATATTTATGCACCCAACATAGGAGCACCTCAATACATAAGGCAAATACTAACAGCCATAAAAAGTGAAATAGACAGTAACACAATCATAGTAGTGGACATTAACACCCCACTTTCACCAATGGACAGATCATCAAAAATGGATATAAATAAGGAAACACAAGTTTTACATGACACATTAAAGAAGATGGACTTAATTGATATTTATAGGACCTTCCATCCAAAGACAACAGAATATATTTTCTTCTCAAGTGCTCATGGAACATTCTCCAGGATAGATAATATCCTGGGTCACAAAGCAAGCCTTGGTAAATTTAAGAAAATTGAAATTATACCCAGTATCTTTTCTGACCACAACATTATAAGAGTAGATATCAATTACAGGAAAAAATCTTTAAAAAATACAAACACATGGAGGCTAAACAATACACTACTAAATAACCAAGAGATCACTGAAGAAATCAAAGAGGAAATCAAAAAATACTTAGAAACAAATGATAATGAAAACACGATGACCCAAACCTATGGGATGCAGCAAAAGCAGTTGTAAGAGGGAAGTTTATAGCCATACAATCCTACCTCAAGAAACAAGAAATATCTCAAAAAAACAACCTAAACTTACACCTAAAGCAAGTAGAGAAAAAAGAAAAAAACAAACACAAAAAAACAATGTTAACAGAAGGAAAGAAATCATAAAGATCAGATCAGAAATAAATGAAAAAGAAGAGAAGAAAAGTGTAGCAAAGATCAATAAAACTAAAAGTGGGTTCTTTGAGAAGATAAACAAAATTGATAAACCATTAGCCAGACTCATCAAGAAAAAAGGAAGAAGACTCAAATCAATAGAATTAGAAATGAAAAAGTTTCAATAGACACCACAGAAATACAAAGCATCCTAGGAGACTACTACAAACAAATCTATGCCACTAAAATGTACACCCTGGAAGAAATGGACAGTTTCTTAGAAAAACACAACCTTCAGAGAATGAACCAGGAAGAAACAGAAAATATAAACAGACCAATCACAAGCACTGAAATTGAGACTGTGATTAAAAACCCTCTTACAAACAAAATACCAGGACCAGGTGGCTTTACACGCAAACATTTAGAGAAGAGCTAACAGCTATCGTTCTCAAACTGTTCCAAAATATAGCAGAAAGAGGAACACTCCCAAACTTATTCTATGAGGCCACAATCACCCTGATACCAAAATCAGACAAAAATGTTACAAAAAAAGAAAATTACAGGGCAATATCACTGATGAACATAGATGCAAAACTCCTCAACAAAATACTAGCAAACAAAGTCCAGCACCACTGTAAAATGATCATAAAACATATTCAAGTGTGGTTTACCACAGGAATGCAAGGGTTCTTCAATATACACAAATTAACCAATGTGATAAATCATATTAACAAATTGAAGGATAAAAACCATATGATCATCTCAATAGATGCAGAAAAAGCTTTTAACAATATTCAATACCCATTTATGATAAAACTCTCCAGAATGTAGGCATAGAGGGAACTTAACTCAACTTAATGAAGGCCATGTATGACAAACTCACAGCCAACATCATTCTCAATGGTGAAAAACTGAAACCGTTTCCTCTAAGATCAGGAACAAGACAAGGTTTTCCACCGTCACCACTATTATTCAACATACTATTGGAAGTGCTAGTCACAGAAAACAGAGAAAAAAAGAAATAAAAGGAATCCAAATAGGAAAAGAAGAAATAAAGCTGTCACTGTTTGCAGATGATATGATATTATACATAGAGAATCATAAATATGATACCACAAAACTACTAGAGCTATTCAATGAATTAGGTCAAGTAGCAGGAAACAAAATTAATGCACAGAAATGTCTTGCATTCATATACACTAATGATGAAAAATATGAAAGAGAAATTAAGAAAACACTCCCATTTACCATTGCAACAAAAAGAATAAAATATCTAGGAATAAACCTACTGAAGGAGACAAAAGACCTGTATGCAGAAAGGTATAAGACACTGATGAAAGAAATTAAAGATGATAAAAACAAATTGAGAGATAAACCATGTTCTTGGATTGGAAGAATCAACATTGTGAAAATGACCCAACTACCCAAAGTAATCTACAGATTCAATGTAATCTCAGCAAACTACAAATGGAATTTTTTACAGAACTAGAACAAAAAATTTCACAATTTGTACGGAAACACAAAAGACCCTGAATAGCAAAAGCAATCTTGAAAAAGAAAAATGAATCTGGAGGAATCAGGCTCCCAGGCTGCAGAATATACTACAAAGCGACACTAATCAAAACAGTATGGTACTGGCACAAACACAGAAATATAGATCAATGGAACCGGATTGAAACACCAGAGATAAACCCATGCACCTATGGTCACCTTTCTTTTTCTTTTTTTTTTTTTTAAGTTCGTGGGCCTCTCACTGTTGTGGCTTCTCCCATTGCAGAGCACAGGCTCCAGATGTGCAGGCTCAGCGACTATGGCTCACAGGCCTAGCTGCTCCACAGCATGTGGAATCTTCCCATACCAGGGCATGAACCTGTGTCCCCTGCATTGGCAGGTGGACTCTCAACCACTGCGCCACCAGGGAAGCCCAAGTCACCTCATTTTTAATAAAAGTGGCAAGAATATACAGTGGAGAAAAGACAGCCTCTTCACTATGTGTTGCTGGGAAAAGTGGATGGGTATATATTAAAGAATGAAATTAGAATACTCCCTAACATCATACACAAAAATAAACTGAAATTTGATTAAAGACCTAAATGTAAGGCCAGACACTATAAATCTCTCACAGGAAAAGATAGGAAGAACACTCTTTGACATAAACCACAGCAAGATCTTCTTTGATCCATCTCTGAGATTAATGGAAATAAAAAGAAAAATAAACAAATGGGACCTAATGAAACTTAAAAGCTTTTGCAAATGTAAGAAAACCATAAACAAGACGAAAAGACAACCCTCCGAATGGGAGAAAATTTTTGCAAATGAAGCAAATGACAAAGGATTGATCTCCAAAATTTTCAAGCAGCTCATGCAGCTCAATATCAAAAATCAAACAATCCAATCCAAAAATGAGCAGAAGACCTACATAGACATTTCTCCAAAGAAGATATACAGATCACCAACAAAGACATGAAAGGATGCTCAACATCACTAATCATTAGAGAAATGCAAATCAAAACTCCATGAGGTATCTTCTCACACCACTCAGAATGGCCATCATCAAAAAATCTACAAACAGTAAATGCTGGAGAGGGTGTGGAGAAAAGGGAACCCTCTTTCACTATTGGTGGGAATGTAAATTGATACAGTCACTATGGAGAAGAGCATGGAATTTCCTTGAAAAGTAAAAATAGCACTACCATACGACTCAGGAATGCCACTACTGGGCATATACCCTGAAAAAAACATAATTCAAAAAGAGTCATGTACCACAGTATTCACTGAAGCTGTATTTACAATAGCCAAAATATGGAAGCAACCTTCATGTCCAGCGACAGATGAATGCATAAAGAATATGTGGCACATATATACAATGGAATATTACTCAGCCATATAAAGAAATGAAAGTGAGTTATTTGTAGTGAGTTGGATGGACATAAAGTCTGTCATACAGAGTGAAGTAATTCAGAAAGGGAAAAACAAATGCCATATGCTAACACATATATATGTAATCTAAAAAAAAACCCCAAAATGTTTCTGAAGAACCTAGTGGCTGAGTCAGGAATAAAGATGAAGGTGTAGAGAATGGACTTGAGGACATGGGGATGGGGAAGGGTAAGCTGGGACGAAGTGAGACAGTGGCATGGACTTATATATATTAACAAATGTAAAATAGATAGCTAGTGGGAATCAGCCACATAGCACAGCGAGATCAGCTCGATGCTTTTTGACCACCTAGAGGGGTGGGATATGGAGGGTGGGAGGGAGACGCGAGAGTGAAGAGATATGGGGATATATGTATATGTATAGCTGATTCACTTTGTTATAAAGCAGAAACTAACACACTATTGTAAAGCAATTATACTCCATTAAAGATGTTAATAGAAAAATAGCAGGGGGATGGCACTTCAGTTTACGGAAGTTTCTGGATCTTCCAGAGGCCGTGGAGTTTACCTTTGCCTTGAAGCCCATGAGATTCATTAATATCTTTTTAATAAATGTAGTCATTGTGTAAAAAGAAAAAAAAATCATGAGGTTTATTGTTCTCATTTATTTTAATAAATTTGTTGAAAGGTATATATTTTCCTTTTGGATTACCTCAGCAACTTAGTTCGAAAACAATTGACCATATATATGTTGATCTATTTCTGGACTCTCCATTCTGTTCCATTGATTTATACATTGATATTTACACCAACACCACACTGTCTTGTTTATTGTAGCTTTCCAATGAGTTTGAAATCAGGTAGTGTAAATCCTCGAATTTGCTCCTCATATTCAAAATTGCTTGGCTATTCTACGTTTTCTGATTCCCATGTAAATTTTAGAACCAACTCGTGAAATGTTATTTAAAAAAGCAAGAACCCTGCTGGACTTTTGATTTGGATTGCTCTGAATCTATTGATCAATTTGGGGAGATATGCCAACCTAGCAAGCAATATTGAATGCTCCAATACACAAGCATAGTATATTATTTAGATCTTCATTAATTCTTCTTAGTGATGTCTTTTAATTTTGTCATCAGGTCTTGCACATCTTTTGTCAATATTTTCTTTAATTATATAACATGTGTGATAGTATTATAATTGGTAGTGATCTTTTAAATTTATATTTCAGAGTTTCCATTGCTGCATTAGAGAAATACAATTAATATTTGTATCTTGTGAGCTTACTAAGGTCAATTCTTAGTTATAGTAATGTTTTTAAAAAGTCCTTAGGAATTTCTAAGTAGACAATCAGATCATCTATGAATAAAAAAAATTATTTCTTCCTTTCCAGCTTGTTTGGCTCTTATTTCTTTTCTTATTGCACTTGCTAGAATGCCCAGTAATGCTGAGTAGAAGTAATTAGTGTGGGTATGCCTGTCTTACTCCTGATTGGTGGGGGGATTACTAGTCTTCCCAGTAAATACAATAATAGCAGGAGGATTTCTGTAGATACTCATCAGATTGATGAAGTTCCCTTCTATTCCAAGATTGCTGAAATTTTTCGACATATGGGTACTTGATTTTAACAAATGCTTCTTAAACATCCATTGAGATGATCAGACCTTTTTGTCTTTAATCTGTTAATATAATAAAATACACTGATTAATTTTCAAATGTTAAGCCAATCCTGAATTCCTGTGATAAACTCTACTTGGTTATGATATATTCTCCTTCAATATATTATTGAATTTTATTTCCGAAAATTTTATGGAGAAAGCTATTGGTCTGTAGTTTTCTTTAATTATACTGCCTTTGTCTAGTTGTGGTACCAGGGCCTCATATAATGAGTTGGGAAGGATTCTGTCTTCTATTTTCTAGAAGAGTTTGTGTAGGATTAGTATTATTCCTCACATAAATATTTGGAATAATTCACCAAGGAACACATATAGGAAAAGAGATTTCCAGTTTTCCTTCTGGGAAAGTTTTAATCTACAAAATCATTTTAAAATAAATATAAGACAATTCAGACAATCTATTTCTTCTTCAGTTAGCTTTGATAGTTAGTGCCTTTCAAGAAATGTGTCCATTTCATCAAATTTTTCAAATTTTTTGGTATTAAGTTTTATATAGTATTCATTTATTATCCTTTTAATGTCTGTAAGATCACTAGTGATGTCTGCCCCTTCACTCATTTTTTTAAATTTATTTGTTTATTTATTTTTGGCTGTGTTGTGTCTTCATTGCTTCACTCGGGCTTTCTCTAATTGCAGTGAGTGGGGGCTACTCTTTGCTGCAGTGCATGGGCTTCTCATTGCAGTGGCTTCTCTTGTTGCAGAGCACGGGCTCTAGTCATGCAGGCTCAGTAGTTGTGGCTCACAGGCTCTAGAAGGTAGGTTCTGCATTTGTAGCACAAAGGATTAGTTGCTCTGTGGCATGTGGGATCTTCCCAGACCAGGGTTAAAACACGTGTCCCCTGCATTGGCAAGCAGATTCTTAACCACTGCACCACCAGGGGTGTCCCTGACCCGTCACTCTTGATGTTGATGATTTCTCTTTTCTCTTTTTCCTCCTGAGTGAGGCTAGGTGTTTGCCAATTTTATTGATTTTCTCTAGGAAACATTGTTTTTCTACATTGCTTTTCTCTTTTCTCCTCCATTGGTTTCTGTTCTTGTGTGTATTATATACTTTCATCTGCTCACTATGGATTTAATTTACAATTCTTTCTCAAGTTTCATAAGTAGAAGATGAGGCCATTGTAATGAGACCTTTCTTCTTTTCTAAAATAGTCATTTAGTGCTACACATTTCCCTCCAAGCACTGCTTAAGTTGCACCTGGCAAATTTTGATATCACATTTTTATTTTTATTCAATTCACTTACCTTCTTATTTCTATTTTGATTTATACTTTAATCAATGGGTTACTTCAAAGTTATTGTTTAGTTTCCAAATATTTGGAGGATTTCTAGGTAACTTTTTGTTATTAGATTTTTAAAATAATCATTTCTGATCACAGGATATACTTTATAAGGTTTGCATTATTTTAAAGTTATGAGGATTGTTTTATAGCCTCAAATATAGTCTACCTTGGTAAATGTTCCATTTGTGCTTAAAAAGAATGTATAATTTTCTCTTTCCAGGTAGAATGTTCTATTAATATCAGGTCAAGTTGATTGACAATGCTCTTATAGTCTTATATATCCTTACTGACTCTTCCTTTTTTCTATCAAATATTAAGAAAGGAGTGATAAAACCTCTGGCTATAATTGTGACTTTGTCCATTTCTCCTTTAAGTTCTCTAAGTTTATGCTTCAAGTATTTTGATGCTCTGTTACTAGTTTCATAAACATATTTATGTCTTCTTTATGAATTGATAACATTTTCATTATGAAATTACATTTTTCATCCTTGATAATATTCTTTGCTCTGACATTTAATTTGTCTTATACTAATATAAACTTCTCAGCTTTCTTTTGATTAGTGTTAGCATAGTATATCCTTTTCCATCTTTTATTAATCTATTTGTGACTTTATATTTATAAATTGTGGTTCTTAAAATTCATTGTAGGTAGCAGACAGCTCTGTCTTGCCTTTTAACAAGTGTGACAGTCACAGCCTTTCTTACAGCCATTACATGACTTATATTGACTATGATTACTGATGTGTTAAAATTAAATTTACCATTTTATTATTTGTTTGCTATTTCTCTCATCTTTGTTTTCCTCTCTCTTTTTCTTCTGCTTAGTTAATTATAAATAAGTTAATAGTTTCTGCTTGAATATTATTTTAATTTTTTTTTTAGTTTCTAGTACTGTAAATTTGGATAGTAAAACTCATATACACAAAACCCTTTGGAATCCTCAATAATTTTTAAGATTGTAAAGTTCCTAAGACAAAATATTTTGGGAAATTCTGGTGCAGAGAGACATTAAAGGAGAAATACAGAGGGTAGACAACAGAAGCAAAAAGAACTACAATCCTGCAGCCTGTGGAACAAAAACCACATTCACAGAAAGATAGACAAGATGAAAAGGCAGAGGGCTATATACTACATGAAGGAACAAGATAAAACCTCAGAAAAACAACTAAATGAAATGGAGATAAGCAATCTTCCAGAAAAAGAATTCAGAATAATGATAGTGAAGATGATCCAGGACCTCGGAAAAAGCATGGAGGCAAAGATCGAGAAGATGCAAGAAATGTTTAACAAAGATGTAGAAAAATTAAAGAAAAAACAAACAGACATGAGCAATACAATAAACGAAATGAAAAATACACTAGAAGGAATCAACAGCAGAATAACTGAGGCAGAAGAATGGATAGGTGACCTGGAAGACAGAATGGTGGAATTCACTGCTGCAGAACAGAGTAAAGAAAAAAGAATGAAAAGAAATGAAGACAGTATAAAAGACCTCTGAAACAACATTAAACACAACAACATTTGCATTATAGGGGTTCCAGAAGGAGAAGAGAGAGAGAAAGGACACGAGAAAATATTTGAAGAGATTATAGTCGAAAATTTCCCTAACATGGGAAAGGAAATAGGTAGCCAAGTCTGGGAAGTGCATAGAGTCCCATACAGGATAAACCCAAGGAGAAACATTCCGAGACACATAGCAATCAAATTGGAAAAATTAAAGACAAAGAAAAATCATTGAAAGCATCAAGGGAAAAATGACAAGTAAAATACAAGGGAACTCCCATAAGGTTAACAGCTGATTTCTCAGCAGAAATTCTACAAGCCAGAAGGGAGTGGCATGATATACTTAAAGTGATGAAAGGGAAGAAACTACAACCAAGAATAGTCTACCCAGCAAGGATCTCATTCAGATTCGATGGAGAAATCAAAAGCTTTACAGACAAGCAAAAGCTAAGAGCATTCATCACCACCAAACCAGCTCTACAACAAATGCTAAGGAACTTCTCTAAGTGGGGAACACAAGAGAAGAAAATTACCTACAAAAATACCCCAAAAAACAAAAAACAATTAAGAAAATTGTAATAGGAACATATGTATCAATAATTACCTTAAATATGAATGGATTAAATGCTCCAACAAAAAGACACAGGCTTGCTGAATGGAGAGAAAAACAAGACCCATATATGTGCTGTCTACAAGACACCCACTTCAGACCTAGGGACACATTCAGACTGAAAGTGAGGAGATGGAAAAATATATTCCATGCAAATGAAAAACAAAAGAAAGCTGGACTAGCAATACTCATATCAAATAAAATAGACTTTAAAATAAAGAATGTTACAAGAGACAAGGAAGGAAACTATGTAATGATCAAGGGATCAATCAAAGAAGGATATAACAATTATAAATATATATGCACCCAACAGAGGAGCACCACAATACATAAGGCAACTGCTAACAGCTATAAAAGGGGAAAGCAACCACAACCCAAAAATAGTGGGGGAATTTAACACCACACTTACATCAATGGACAGATCATCAAATCAGAAAATTAATAAGGAAACACAAGCTTTAAGTGACACAAAAGACCACATAGATTTAGTTGATATTTATAAGACATTCCATCCAAAAACAGCAGATTACATATTCTTCTCAAGTGCGCATGGAACATTCTCCAGGATAGATCACATCTTGGGTCACAGATGAAGCCTCAGTAAATTTAAGAAAAGTGAAATCATATCAAACATCTTTTCTGACCACAATGCTATGAGATTAGAAATCAATTACAGGGGAAAAAAGTAAAAAAAAAACAACAAAAAAACAAATGGAGGATAAACAATACGTTACTAAATAACCAAGACATCACTAAGGAAATCAAAGAAGCAATCAAAAAATACCTAGAGACAAATGACAATGAAAACATGATGATCCCAAACCTATGGGATGCAGCAAAAGCAGTTGTAAGATGGAAGTATATAGCTATAAAAGTCTACCTCAAGAAACAAGAAAAATCTCAAATACACAATCTAACATTACACCTGAAGGAACTAGAGAAAGAAGAACAAACAAAACCCAAAGTTAGCAGAAGGAAAGAAATCATAAGGATCAGAGCTGAAATAAATGAAATAGACACAAAGAAAACAATAACAAGAATCAATAAAACTAAAAGCCGCTTCTTTGAAAAGATAAACATAATTATTAAGCCATTAGCCACACTCATCAAGACAAAGAGGGAGGGGACTCAAATCAATAATATTAGAAATGAAAATGGAGAAGTTATAACTAATACAGCAGAAATACAAAGCATCCTAACAAACTACTACAAGCAACTCTATGCCAATAAAATGGACAATCTGGAAGAAATGGACACATTCTTAGAAAGTTATAACCTTCCAAGACTGCACCAGGAAGAAATAGAAAATATGAGAACACCAATCACAAGTAATGAAATTGAAACTGTGTTTAAAAATTTCCATCAAACAGAAGTGAAGGACCAGATTGCTTCACAGGTGAATTCTATCAAACATTTACAGAAGAGCTAACACCCATCTTTCTCAAACTCTTCCAAAAAACTGCAGAGGGAGGAATACTCCCAAACTCACTCTATGAGGCCACCATCACCCTGATACCAAAACCAGACAAAGACACTACAAAAAAAGAAAATTACAGACCAATATCACTGATGAATATAGAGGCAAAAATCCTCAACAAAATACTAGCAAACAGAATCCAACAACACTTTAAAAGGATCATACACCATGATCAAAATGTATTTAGCCCAGAGATGCAAGGATTCTTCAATATATGCAAATCAATCAATGTAATACACCATATTAACAAACTGAAGAATAAATACCATATGATCATCCCAATAGATGCAGAAAAAGATTTTGAAAAACGTCAACACCGATTTAAGACAAAAACAATCCAGAAAGTGGGCATAGAGGGAACCTACGTCAACATAAAAAAAGCCATATACAACAAACCCACAGGAAACATCATTCTCAATGATGAAACACTGAAAGCATTTCCACTATGATCAGGAACAAGACAGGGATGTCCACTCTCACCTCTATTATTCAACATAATTTTGGAAGTCCTTGACACCGCAATCAGAGAAGAAAAAGGAATAAAGGAACACAAATTGGAAAAGAAGAAATAAAACAGTCACTCTTTGCAGATGACATGATACTATACATAGAGAATCCTAAAGATGCCATGAGAAATCTAATAGAGCTAATCAATGTATTTGGTAAGTAAGCAGGATACAAAATTAATGCACAGAAATCTCATGCATTCCTATAAAATAATGACAAAAAATCTGAAAGAGAAATTAAGGAAACACTCCCATTTACCATTGCAAAAAAAAAAAAAGAATAAAATACCTAGGAATAAAACTACCTAGTGAGACAAAAGACCTGTATGCAGAAAACAATAAGGCACTGATGAAAGAAATTAAAGATGATACCAACAGATGTAGAGATACACCATGTTCTTGGATTAGAAGAATCAATATTTTGGAAATGACTATACTACCCAAACAATCTACATATTCAGTGCAATACTTATCAAAGTACCATTAATATTTTTCACAGAGCTAGAGCAAAAAATTTCACAATTTGTATGGGAACACAAAAGAGCCTGAATAGCCAAAGCAATCTTGGGAACGAAAAATGGAGCTGGAGGAATCAGGTTCCCTGACTTCACACTATACTACAAAGCTACAGTAATCAAGACAGTATGGTACTGGCACAAAAACAGAAATATACATCAATGGAACAGGATAGAAAGCCCAGAGATAATCTCACGCACATATGGTCACCTTATCTTTGATAAAGGAAGCAGGAATGTACAGTGGAGAATGGACAGCCTCTTCAATAATTGGTGCTGGGAAAACTGGACAGGTACCTGTAAATGTATGAGTTTAGATCACTCCCTGACACCATGCAAAAGAATAAGCTCAAAATGGATTAAAGTCCTAAATGTAAGGCCAGAAACTATCAAACTCTTAGAGGAAAGCATAGGCAGAGCACTCTATGACATAAATCACAGCAAGACCCTTTTTGACCCACCTCCTAGAGAAATGGAAATAAAAACAAAAATAAACAAGTGAAACCTAATGAAACCTCATAGCTTTTGCACAGGAAAGGAGACCATAAACAGGACCCAAAGACAACCCTCAGAATGGGAGAAAATATTTGCAAATGAAGCAACTGACAAAGGATTAATCTCCAAAATTTATAAGCAGCTCATGCAGCTCAATAACAAAAAAACAAACAACCCAATCCAAAAATGGGCAGAAGACCTAAATAGACACATCTCCAAAGAAGATATACAGATTGCCAACAAACACATGAAAGAAAGCTCAACATCATTAATCATTAGAGAAATGCAAATCAAAACTACAATGAGATATCATCTCACACCAGTCAGAATGGCCATCATCAAAAAAATCTAGAAAAAATAAATGCTGGAGAGGGTGTGGAGAAAAGGGAACCCTCTTGCACTGCTGGTGGGAATGTGAATTGGTACAGCCACTATGGAGAACAGTATGGAGGTTCCTTAAAATCTACAAATAGAACTACCATATGACCCAGCAGCCCCACTGCTGGGCATATACCCTGAAAAAACCATAATTCAAAAAGAGTCATGTACCAAAATATTCATTGAAGCTCTATGTACAATAGCCCACAGATGGGAACAACCTAAGCGTCCATCATCGGATGAATGGATAAAGAAGATGTGGCAGATATATACAGTGGAATATTACTCAGCCATAAAAAGAAATGAAATTGAGCTATTTGTAATGAGGTGGATAGACCTAGAGTCAGTCATACAGAGTGAAGTATGTCAGAAAGAGAAAGACAAATACAGTATGCTAACACATATATATGGAATTTAAGGAAAAAATATCATGGAGAACCTAGGAGTAAGACGGGAATAAAGACACAGACCTACTTGAGAATGGACTTGAGAATGTGGGGAGGGGGAAGGGTAAGCTGTGACAAAGCGAGAGAGAGGCATGGACATATATACACTACCAAACGTAAGGTAGATAGCTAGTGGGAAGCAGCTGCACAGCACAGGGAGATCAGCGCCGTACTTTGTGACTGCCTGGATGGGTGGGATAGGGAGGGTGGGAGGGAGGGCGATGCAGGAGGGAAGAGATATGGGAACATATGTATATGTATAACTGATTCACTTTGTTATAAAGCAGAAAATAACACACACACACACATACACACACACAAAAGCAAATTGTAGGTCAATTACCCTAACGTATGTAGATGCAAAAATTTTGCACAAAATACTAGCAAATAAAATTCAATAGCTTATTAAATGGATCACACAACTTTGACCAAGTGGAAATTATGCTTGAGTGCAAGGATGATTCAACATATAAAAATTAATCAATGCAATATTGGACATTAACAGAATGAAGGATAAAATCACCAGATCATCTTAATAGATGCAGAAAAAGCATTTGGCAAAATTCAACATTCTGTCATGATAAAAACTCTCAAGAGAGAATAGAAGAAAATTATCTTAACATAATAAAATTCATATATAAAAGGCCCACAGCTGACGTCATACAAAGAAAACAGTTTTAACTATAATAGCATCGAAAAAAATAAAATACTTACAAACTTAACTAAAGAAGTGAAAGATTTGTATACTGAAAACCATAAAACTTTGATGAAAAAATTTAAGAGACAAAAATAAGTCGAAAGACATCCCATATTCATGAATTAGAAGACTTACTATCATTAAAATGTCCATAGTACCAAAAGTAATTTATAGAAACTATTCATTCTCTATCAAAATCTGAATGGCATTTTTTAGAGAAATAGAAAAAAGTCCTAAAATTCATATGGAACAATGAAGGACCCTAAATAGTCAAAGCAATTTTGAATAAGAAAAATAAAGCTGGAAACATCACACTTCCTGATTTCAGAATATTTTACAAATTTACAGTAATTAAAACAGTAGAGTAGTGACATGACAACAGACATATAGAAAATGGAAAAGCATAGAGAACCCAGAAATAAATCCACACATAGACAATCAGCTGATACTCTACAAGGACTCCAAGAATATACAATGGGTAAAAGATAAACTTTTTAACAAATGATTCTGGAAAACCTGGATACCTACTTGCAAAATCATGAAATTGAATCTTTTATCTACACCATAAATAAAAATCAACTCAAAATTGATTAAAGATTTAAATATAAGATCTAAAACAGTAAAAACTCTTAGAAGAAAGCTTAGGGGAGAAGCTTCATATCATTGGTGTCAGTAATAATTTCTTGGATATGACACCAAAAGTACAGGAAACAAAAGCAAATTTAGACAAGTTTTTTTTTTTTACATCTAACTAAAAAGTTTCTTCACAGCAAAGAACAAAATTAACAAAATGAAGAGGCAATCTATAGATTGGGATAAAATATCTGTGAACCATATAACTGAGAAGGGGTTAATATCCAAAATATAGAAGAAATTGCTTCAACTGAGTAGCATAAATAAATAAATAAATAAATAGGCAAAGGAGTTAAATGGGCAATTCTCCAAAGACAACGTACAATTGGCCAACAGGTATATTAAAAGGTGCTCTACATCCCTAATCACCAAAGAAATGCAAATCAAAACCACAATAAGATATCACCTCATAGTTGTTAGAATAGTTATTATTAAAAAAAAAAGAAAGTCATGTTTTGTTGAGGATATGGAGAAATTGGAAAACTTTTTTCCTAATGTGGGAATGTAAAATGGCACAGCCACTGTGCAAAAAGTATAAAAGTTACTCAAAATATTAAACATAGAAATACCATGTGAGAGAATTCCAAGGCTGTGGCAGACATCATGGGAGAGGTTGCCCTAGCAGATGTCAAGACTTTCTTTGCCTTGAGGACACCTTTCTTTTCCCTTCTCTGCATGAGAACAGACATCTACTCTGAGAAGACATTAACTCTTGGAGGATCAGAAAGTGGGTGTTTGGTACGTTGTGACACACCTGCAAGCAATTTGGTGAAATACATTTATTAACAAGAAGTTATTTTTGGAGATAGCCTCATCCAGCAGAGGGCACACAGCAGAAGCAAGAAAACTACAATCCTGCAGCCTGTGGAACAAAAATCACATTCAAAGAAAGAGAGACAAGATGAAAAGGCAGAGGCTATTTACCAGATGAAGGAACAAGATAAAACCCCAGAAAAACAACTAAATGAAGTGGAGATAGGCAACCTTCCAGAAAAAAAGAATTCAGAATAATGATAGTGAAGATGATCCAGGACCTCGGAAAAAGAATGGAGGCAAAGATCGAGAAGATGCAAGAAATGTTCAACAAAAACATACAAGAATAAAAGAACAAACACCTAAAAACATTAAGGAACAAATAAACAGATGAACAATACAATAACTGAAATGAAAAATACACTAGAAGGAATCAATAGAAGAATAACTGAGGCAGAAGAACGGAAAAGTGAACTGGAAGACAGAATGGTGGAATTCACTGCTGCAGAACAGAATAAAGAAAAAAAAAGAATGAAAAGAAATGAAGACAGCCTAAGAGACCACTGGGACAATATTAAATGCAACAACATTTACATTATAAGGGTCCCAGAAGGATGAGAGAGAGAGGAAGGATATGAGAAAATATATGAAGAGATTATAGTCAAAAACTTCCCTAAGATGAGAAAGGAAATAGCCACCCAAGTCCAGGGAGGGCAGAGAGTCACAGGCAGGATAAACCCAAGGATAAACATACCAAGACACATAGTAATCAAATTTTCAAAAATTAAAGACAAAGAAAAATTATTGAACAGAACAAGGCAAAAATGACAAATAATATAAAAGGGAACTCCCATAAGGTTAACAGCTGATTTCTCAGCAGAAACTCTACAAGCCAGAAGGGAAGGGCATGATATATTTAAAGTGATGAAAGGGAAGAACCTGCAAAGAATATTACTCTATCCTTCAAGGACCTCATTCGAAGGAGAAAGGAATCTCGAAGGAGATTCGAAGGAGAAATCAAAAGCTTTACAGACAAGAAAAAGCTAAGAGAATTCAGCACCACAAAATCAGCTCTACAACAAATGCTAAAGGCACTTCTCTAAGTGGCAAACACAAGTGAAGAAAAGGACCTGCAAAAACAAACCCATAACAATTAAGGAAATGGTAAAAGGAACATACATATCGATCATACCCTTAAACGTGAGTGGATTAAATGCTCCAACCATCAGACACAGGCGTGCTGAATGGATAAAATATAAGACCCATATATATGCTGTCTACAAGAGACCCACTTCAGACCTACGGACACATACAGACTGAAAGTGAGTGGATAGAAAAATATATTCAATGCAAAAGGAAATCAAAAGAAAGCTGGAGTAGCAATACTTATATCAGAACAAATAGACTTTAAAATAAAGGATGTTACAAAAGATAAGGAAGGACACTACATAATGATCAAGGGATCAATGCAAAAAGAAGATATAACAATTATAAATATATATGCACCCAATATAGGAGCACCTCAACATAAGGCAACTTCTAACAGCTCTAAAAGAGGAAACCAACATTAACACAAAAATAATGGGGGATTTTCACACCTCACTTGCACCAATGGACAGATCATCCAAACAGAAAATTAGTAAGGAAACATAAGCTTTAAGTGACACAATAGACCAGATATTTTTAAGTGATATTTATAGGACATTCCATCCAAAAACAGCAGATTACACCTTCTTCTCATGTGAGCATGGAATTTTCACCAGGACAGATCACATCTTGGGTCCCAAATCAAGCCTTAGTAAATTTAAGAAAATTGAAATCATATCAAGCATCTTTTGTGACCACAACACTATGAGACTAGAAATCAATTACAGGGAAAAGAAATGTAAATAAATAAAACACATGGAGGCTAAATGATATGTTACTAAATAACCAAGAGGTCACTGAAGAAATCTAAGAGGAAATTAAAAAAAAATAACTAGAGACAAATGACAATAAGAACACGATGATCCAAAACCTATGATATGCAGCAAAAACAGTTCTAAGAGGGAAGTTTACAGCAATACAAGCCTACCTCAAGAAACAAGAAAAATCTCAAATACACAATCAAACTTTACACCTAAAGGAAGTAGAGAAAGAAGAACAAACAAAACCCAAAGTTAGCAGAAGGAAAGAAATCATAAAGATCAGAGCAGAAATAAATGAAATAGAACAAAGAAAACAATAGCAAAGATCAATAAAACTAAAAGCTGATTCTTTGAGAAGATAAACAAAATTGATAATCCATTAACCAGACTCATCAGGAAAAAGAGAGAGAGAACTCAAATCAATAAAATTACAAATGAAAAAGGAGAAGTTACAACAGACACTGCATAAATACAAAGCATCCTAAGAGACTACTACAAGCAACTCTATGCCAATAAAATGGACAACCTGGAAGAATGGACAAATTCTTAGAAAGGTATAACCTTCCAAGACTGAACCAGGAAGAAATAGAAAATGTGAACAGACCAATCAAAAGTAATGAAATTGAAACTGTGATTTAAAATCTTCCAACAAACAAAAGTGCAGGACCACATGGCTTCACAGGTGAATTCTGTCAAACATTTACAGAAGAGTTAACACCCATCCTTCTCAAACTCTTCCAAAAATTTTCAGAGGAAGGAACACTCCCAAAATCATTCTCTGAGGCCCCCATAAGCTTGATACCAAAACCAGATAAAGGCACTAAAAAAAAAAGAAAATTACATACCAATATCACTGGTGAATACACATGCAAAAATTCTCAACAAACTTCTAATAAACAGAAGCCAACAACACATTAAAATTATTATACAGCATGATCATGTGGGATTTATCCCAGGGATGCAAGGATTCTTCAATATGTGCAAATCAATCAATGTGATACCCCATATTAACAAATTGAAGAATAAAAACCATATGATCATCTCAATGGATGCAGAAAAATTATTTTGACAAAATTCAACACCCATTTATGATAAAACTCTCCAGAATGTGGGCATAGAGGGAACCTACCTCTACATAATAAAGGCCAAATATGACAAACCTACAGCAAACATCATTCTCAATGGTGAAAAACTGAAAGCATTTCCTCTAACGTCAGGAACAGGACAAGGATGTCCACTCTCGCCACTATTATTCAACATAGTTTTGGAGGTCCTAGCCACGGCAATCAGAGAAGAAAAAGGAATCCAAAGTGGAAAAGAAGAAGTAAAACTGTCACTCTTTGCAGATTACATGATACTATACATAGAGAATCCTAAAGATTCCAGCAGAAAACTAATAGAGGTAATCAATGAATTTGGTAAAGTTGCAGGATACAAAATTAATGCACCGAAATCTCTTGCATTCCTATACACTAATGATGAAAAATCTGAAAGAGAAATTAAGGAAACACTCCCATTTACCATTGCAACAAAAAGAATGAAATACCTAGGAATAAAGCTACCTAGGGAGACAAAAGACCTTCATGCAGAAAACTACAAGACACTGATGATAGAAATCAAAGATGATACAAACAGATGGAGAGATATACCATGTTCTTGGACTGGAAAATCAATATTGTGAAAATAACTATACTACCGAAAGCAATCTACAGATTCAATGCAATCCCTATCAAACTACCAATGGCATTTTTACAGAACTAGAACAGAAAAACTTAAAATCTGTATGGAGACACAAAAGATCCCAAATAGCCAAAGTAGTCTTTACCAAAAAAAAACACAGAGCTGCAGGAATCAGACTCCCTGACTTCAGACTATACTACAAAGCTACAGTTTGCAAGACAATATGGTATGGGCACAGAAACATAAATATAGGTCAATAGAACAGGATAGAAATCCCAGAGATAAACCCACACACATATGGACACCTTATCTTTGATAAAGGAGGCAAGAATACACAGTGGAGAAAAGACAATCTCTTCAATATGTGGTGTTGTGAAAACTGGACAGCTACATGTAAAAGAATGAAATTAGAACACTCCCTAACACCATACACAAAAGTAAACTCAAAATGTATTAGAGTCCTAAATGTAAGATTGGACGCTATAAAGCTCTGAGAGCAAAACCTAGGATGAACACTCTTTGATATAAATCACAACAAGATCTTTTTTGATCCACCTCCTACAGTAATGGAAATAAAAACAAAAATAAACAAATGGGACCTAATGAAACTTAAAAGCTTTTGCATAGCAAAGGAAACTACAAGCTAGACGAAAAGACAACCCTCAGAATGGGAGAAAATATTTGCAAACGAATCATTGGACAAAGGATTAATCTCCAAAATATATAAACAGCTCATGCAGCTCAATATTAGAAGAACAGACAACCCAAATCCAAAACTGGGCAGAAGACCTAAATCAACATTTCTCCTAGGAAGACATACAGATGGCCAAGAAGCACATGAAAAGCTGCTCAGTATCACTAATTGCTAGAGAAATGCAAATCAGAACTACAATGAGGTATCACCTCACTCCAGTTAGAATGGGCATCATCAGAAAATCTAAAAACAACAAATGCTGGAGAGGGTGGGGAGAAAAGGAAATCCTCATTCACTGTTGGTGGGAATATAAATTGATACAGCCACTATGGAGAATAGTATGTAGGTTCCTTAAAAAACTAAGAATAGAATTACCATATGACCCAGCAATCCCACTACTGGGCACATACCCAGATAAAACCATAATTCAAAAAGACACATGCACCCCAATATTTATTGCAGCACTATTTACAATAGCCAGGTCATGGAACCAACCTAAATGTCCATTGACAGATGAATGGATAAAGAAAATGTGGTACATATATACAATTGAATATTACTTAGCCATAAAAATCAACGAAATTGGGACATTTGTAGAGACGTGGATGGATCTAGAGACTGTCATACAGAGTTAAGTAAGGCAGAAAGAGAAAAGCATATATCATATATTAACACATATATGTGGAACCTAGAAAATTGGTACAGATGAACCGGTTTGCAGGGCAGAATTTGAGACACAGATGTAGAGAACAAAGGTATGGACACCAGGGGGAAAGTGGCGGCGGGGGAGGGGGTGGTGTGATGAATTGGGAGATTGGGATTGACATGTATACACTAATATGTGTAAAATGGGTAACTAATAAGAACTTGCTATAAAAAAGAGAAGATATTTTCCATTCAGAAAAAAATATATATATATATACCATGTTACGTAGCAATGCCTCTTATGGGTATTTATCCAAAAGAACTGAAATCATGATGACAGATATTTGCACTCCCATGTTCAGTGCAGCATATTTACAATAGCCAAGATGTGGAAACAACTGAAATGTACATAGATACAGGTATGAATAAAGAAAATATGAGATTAATATATATATATTATTCACCCTTTAAATATAAGGAAATCCTTCCATAGATGATGACATAGATCAAATTTGAGGACAATATGCTAAGATAATTAACATTTGTGTAAATCTCAATGTTAAGTGTTCTTACCTCAGTTAAAAAAAATACAAGGAGATGTGACCACGATATAAGATTGTAGCCATCACAATCTCGGGAATTTTATGAAAACCAGATATAAAGCCTTAAAAATAGAATGTGGGCCTTGAGCACAGTCTTTGTAAGAAGAACTCCACTTTGTAACTAAAAATAATTAACTGGGTTAATAGATCTTATAGAGTAATGGATGTAAGAGTCATATCAGTGATAGCATCAAAGTTGTTCTACAACTGTTTCTGTGCCTAATGATGTCTAAACAAAATATGAAACTTCTTCCAATACCTGAAAAACATTGTAATGGCAAGCAATCAAAACACGCAGACAGACAGACAGACACACACACACAGAGTCCCCTCTTTCATTTGATTTCAGCAGTCTACATTTTCTACAGTAGTAAATATTCTAGCTATGTCTTGTGAATCTCAAAGTACTGGAAAGTAAGTGCCCATTCAAAAGTAGTTTATCTTAAAACACCATAAATCCTACTAATTTTGTTGTCCATTTGAAATATGTAAGTTGTACTATTAAAAACAACAACAAAGGAGATATTTATACATGTGGAAAAACACAAGTTTACCCATTGTGTTCCCATTAATATATATATAATTATTGATTATGCATTTATCTTTTAAATCATATAGAAAATAAGAGGAGATATGAACAAAAAGTATTAAAATATTGGTTTATATTTTTAAAGCCTATATCCTTTATACAAAGCCTAGCTCAGATGTCATTTTTCTTATAAGACTTTCCCTGATTTCTAACAAATCAGAGGTCTTTGAACTCTCCCAGCACAATTGTATATAGTCTTATTTTTCCTCGGTGATAGAAGAGTGGAGTAGTAGTGATTGAGGAAGAAAAATATACAAACTTGACTATTTAAGCTTGAGGTCTTTTTTTCTAGTACCAGCTGATGAAACAACCTTCTTTCTTTTATATACCTCCTTCTCAATCATTTCTTAAACACCAGCAACATAGCTCCTCCCTTAAAAGGGCATAAGCTTTCAAGAGAGGTCTGAGGTATTATGACTGAAAAAGGTCCAAAGAAAGATAACTTTTGTAGGCATATAAAGAAGCTTCCATCAGGGCAGCATTCTGGGTTGAAGTCATTGATTAAACCCTGGGGCGAAGTGGGTGACTTTTATTTGTGAACTAATATGCATATCTTCTCACAGAAATCTCCAGATGTTTCCAAAGGTGACTTGTTGGTCACACCATAAATGCCTCACAATTTATCTCCTAATACTTAGAAGACTATACCTTCTATGTCTATATAATGACTGTGGTGATATCTTCTGTTTTATCTTCCAGATCCACCCCTCCACTTTCTCCATCCTGCTTTTTGTCCCAGGAGACTAGCTTATATATACTCCATCAACAGGATCCCCACTCCTCTTGCTTTTGGTTGAGGTTTGGCCAATGAGAGTTACCAGCAAGAGTCTGGAAAGCAAACGGAGAGTATCGTTGAGGTATTTATTCTCCCAACTTCTACACTACAAGGTCGCTGTGGGCTGGCTACTTCCTTTAACCAAAGATCACAGCTCCTGCCAAGTGGCCCTCTACTCATACTGAGTTCCAGGAATCACTCCCTGTTTGCACTCCTTAAGTCCTAAGAGTACAAACAGCACCCACTGTTATTATCTCCAGGATATTACACTATCCTTTGTGGTTTTTCTATCCCTTGCTCACACCTTTGTAAGTAGTTCAAGTATTAAACTCTCCTCAAATTACTTAATATGAATGTTGCATCTATTTTTTCTTCTAGGACCTTTACTGATGCAGCCTTCATCATAGATACCATACAAAGAGTAATAGCTAACATTTAGTAAGTATTTATTGTGTGCTAGGCTTTATTCCAAACACCTGGCATTTACTGATATATTTAAACCTTTACAACTACTCTATAAGTATTATTTTCTTCTCTACAAATCACTTCATTTCTCCTTTCTTTATCTCTGTTCCAGATATTTTTCTCTCCCTTTTACCGTGAAAGGAAACTGAAGCTATATCTTCCTCCATAGTTCAAAGGAGTAGAAAGCAAAAAGTCCCAGAATGCACTAAGGATTGCAAAAATAACAATAAGGGTAACATACTTTGTTTATATTCAGAGAAAGATAAGTAAGGAATGGGTACAGAAATTGCACAAGGTCACTGGTATAAATTTGATGAATGATATAGGGGAATATGCTCCTCACCTTCCATTTTACTTCTTTTTTTGTCCTTCTGTCACGAATAATAATTTTCAGGCTACAAAGAGTAAGGAGAAGAATGGGTAAACACATATTGTTCGAAGGAGAGGCAGCAACAACCCATGATAAGCAAAACAATAGAAAAATATAAATCTGTCTTACAAAGTTGTTAAAATCAGCCAGCGAGAAGAGAAGTGAAAAGAAGAGTATAAGCAGATAGGGCAAAGATGCAAACCAATGTCTAACTAGAAAAGAGGTCTTTGATTATCTTGTTCAGTACTTTTTTCAAAGATACCACACTGCAATATGTAATTATATCATCTATCATATACAGTCTTGGATTGTTCTTTTCTGTTTCATATGTGTCCTTTTTCTTCAAATAAACAGGCTCCATACGTGCAAACTCAGTGGCCATGGCTCATGGGCCTAGCCACTCTGTGGCATGTGGGGTCTTCCTGGACTGGGGCACGAACCTGTGTCCCCTGCACCAGCAGGCGGACTCTCAACCACTGTGCCACCAGGGAAGCACTTCTTTTCCTTTGGAATCCCAGGATCTAAGGACAAATAAGATATCTGAAAAGAAAGCTATACTGAATTCGACTGAGAGCCTTGTGAAACCTTCAAAGCCATGGGAGTAAATAGGATTGAGGATAGTTATTGGGCTAAGGTGCAGTTTATAGGAATAACATGACAACTTAGAACACCATACCTGTAGCCTTCATTTATGCATTCACTTACTCATTCATTCAACAGATATTTATTGAGAACCTATTCTGTACCAAAACCCATAAATGCTTTAGGATAGCTATTCACTGATTCAATCAAAACGCTCATGCACTGTTGGTGGCAATATAAATTCATACAGCCACTATGGAGAACAATAAGGAGGTTCCTTAAAAATCTAAAAATAGAACTACCATACGACCCAGCAATCCCACTACTGGGCATATGCCCTGAGAAAACCATAATTCAAAAGAGTCATCTTGGGCTTCCCTGGTGGTGCAGTGGTTGAGAGTCTGCCTGTCGATGCAGGAGACATGGCTTCATGCACTGGTCCGGGAAGATCCCACATGCCATGGAGTGGCTGGGCCCATGAGCCATGGCCGCTGAGCATGCGTGTCCGGAGCCTGTGCTCCACAATGGGAGAGGCCACAACAGTCAGAGGCCCGTGTACCACACACACACACACAAAAAGTCATGTACCACAATGTTCATTGCAGCTCTATTTACAATAGCCAGGATATGGAAGCAACCTAAGTGTCCATAGACAGATGGATGGATAAAGAAGATATGGCACATATATACAATGGGATATTTTTCAGCCATAAAAGGAAATGAAACTGAGTTATTTGTAGTGAGGTGGATGGACCTAGATTCTGTCATACAGACTGAAGTAAGACAGAAACAGAAAAACCAATACTGTATGCTAACACATGTATATGGAATCTAAAAAAAAGAAAGGTCATGAAGGATCTAGAGGTAAGATGGGAATAAAGACTCAGACCTACCAGAGAATGGACTTGAGGACACGGGGAGGGGGAAGGGTAAGCAGGAACAAAGTGAGAGAGTGGCATGGACATATATACACTACCAAATGTAAAATAGCTAGCTAGTGGGAAACAGATGAATAGCACAGGGAGATCAGTTTGGTGCTCTGTGACCACCTAGAGGGGTGGGATAGGGAGGGTGGAAGGGAGGGAGATGCAAGAGGGAAGAGATATGGAGATATATGTATATGTATAACTGATTCACTTTGTTATAAAGTAGAAACTAACACGTCATTGTAAAGCAATTATACTCCAATAAAGATGTTAAAAAGTATATATATATATATATATATATATATATATATATATATATATATATATATATATATATGTATATATATTCTGTCAACCTTGTGCCAGAAGCAATTTTAGGCACCAGCTTAACAAATGTTAAAGGAACTTCTCTAGGCAAGAAACACAAGAGAAGGAAAAGACCTACAATAACAAACCCAGAGCAATTAAGAAAATGGGAATAGGAACATATATATCGATAATTACCTTAAATGTAAATGGATTAAATGCTCCCACCAAAAGACACAGACTGGCTGAATGGATAAAAAAACAAGATCCATATATATTCTGTTTACCAGAGACCCACTTCAGACTTAAGGACACACACAGACTGAAAGAGAGGGGATGAAGAAAGATATTCCATGCAAATGGAAATCAAAAGAAAGCTGGAGAAGCAATTCTCATATCAGACAGAATAGACTTTAAAATAAAGAGTATTACAAAGGACCCTACATAATGATTAAGGGATCAATCCAAGAAGAAGATATAACAATTGTAAATATTTATGCACCCAATATAGGAGCAGGTCAATACATAGGCAAATACTAACAGCCATAAAAGGGGAAATGAACAGTAACACATTCATAGTAGGGGACGTTAACACGTCACTTTCACCAATGGACAGATCATCCAAAATGAAAATAAATAAGGAAACACAAGCTTTAAATGATACATAAAACAAGATGGACTTGATGGATATTTATAGGACATTCCTTACCAAAACAACAGAATACACATTTTTTTCAGGTGCTCATCAAACATTCTCCAGGATAGATCATATCTTGGGTCACAAATCAAGTCTTCATAAATATAAGAAAATTGAAATTGTATTAAGTATCTTTTCCAACCACAGTGCTATGAAACTAGATATCAATTACATGAAAAGATCTGTAAAAAAAAAATGCAGGCTAAAAAATACACTACTTAATAACGAAGTGATCACTGAAGAAATCAAAGAGGAAATCAAAAAATACCTAGAAACAAATGACAATGGAGACACGATGACACAATATCTATGGGATGCAGCAAAAGCAGTGCTAAGAGGGAAGTTTATAGCAATACAATCCTACCTTAAGAAACAGGAAACATCTTGCATAAACAACCTAACCTTTCACCTAAAGCTATTAGAGAAAGAAGAAGAACAACAACAACAGCAACAAAAAACCAAAGTTAGCAGAAGGAAAGAAAGCATAAAAAACAGATAAGAAATAAATGAAAAAGAAATGAAGAAAATGATATCAAAGATCAATAAAAGCAAAAGATGGTTCTTTGAAAAGATAAACAAAATTGATAAACCATTAGCCAGACTCATCAAGAAAAAAAGGGAGAAGACTCATATCAATAGAATTAGAAATGAAAAAGGAGAAGTAACAACTGACACTGCAGAAATACAAAAGTTCATGAGAGATTACTACAAGCAACTCTATGCCAATAAAATGGACAACCTGGAAGAAATGGACAAATTCTTAGAAATGCACAACCTGCCAAGACTGAACCAGGGAGAAATAGAAAATATGAACAGGCCAATTACAAGGTCTGAAATTGAGACTATGATTAAAATCTTCCAACAAAAAAGAGCCCAGGACCAGAGGGCTTCACAGGTGAATTCTATGAAACATTTAGAGAAGAGCTAAACATATCCTATGCAAGCTCATCTAAAATATAGCAGAGGGAGGAACACTTTCAAACTCATTCTACGAGGCTACCATCACCTTGATACCAAAAGCTGACAAAGATGTCACAAAGAAGGAATACCACAGGCCAATATCACTGATGAATATAGATGCAAAAAGCCTCAACAAAATTCTAGCAAACAGAATCAAAAAGCACATTAAAAGGATCATACACCATGGTCAAGTGAGGTTTATTCCAGGAATGGAAGGATTCTTCATTATAGGCAAATCAATCAACGTGATACACCATATTAACAAATTGAAGGAGGAAAAACATGATAATCTCAATTGATGCAGAGAAAGCTTTCAACAAAATTCAACACCCATTTATGATAAAAGCCCTGCAGAAAGTAGGCATAGAGGGAACTTTCCTCAACATAATAAAGGCCATATATGACAAACCGACAGCCAACATCATCCTCAATGGTGAAAAACTGAAGCCATTTCCACTATGATCAGGAACAAGACAAGGTTGCCCACTCTCACCACTCTCATTCCACATAATTTTGGAAGTTTTAGCCACAGCAATCAGAGAAGAAAAGGAAATAAAAGGAGTCCAAATCAGAAAAGAAGAAGTAAAGTTGTCACTGTTTGCAGGTGACATGATAATATACATAGAGAATCCTAAAGATGCTACCAGAAAACTACTAGAGCTAATCAATGAATTTGGTAAAGTAGCAGGATACAAAATTAATGCACAGAAATCTCTGGCATTCCTGTACACTAATGATGAAAAATCTGAAAGTGAAATCAAGAAAACACTCTCATTTACCATTGCAACAAAAAGAATAAAATATCTAGGAATAAACCTACCTAAGGATACAAAAGACCAGTATGCAGAAAATTATAAGACACTGATGAAATAAATTAAAGATGATATAAATAGAAGGAGAGATATACCATGTTCTTGGATTGGAAGAATCAACCTTGTGAAAATGACTCTACTACACAAAGCAATCTACAGACTCAATGCAATCTTATGTAAGATCTTATGTACGATCCTTGTCCTAGAAGGAAAGTTTAATACCACCCAAGTTGAGTCTTCTTTCTCTTACATTGTCAATTTATTGTTTGATATTTCCAAAAGAGAAAAGGTTAGAATGCAAGAATGTCTTACAGAGTTAGAGTTTCATAAAAGTAGTGTCATATGAACATATATATACTGCTGCCAATATCATACCATTAATTTAATTTAATTAATTTAATTTAATTAAACACTTAAATTCCAGGAGTATGACTACCAAATTTTCTGTTGCTCTGAAGAACTTATTTTCTTATCCAGAGAATTAAGTGGGCTGCAATATTACCTCAATCACCTACTTTTGAACTTTGCCATTATTTGAAATAATCTTATCTCAAGACCTCAAACTATAAAAGGAGGCAGTGTGGTGAGGTAAAAAAGAGCCTGAACTTTAAGGGCAAATAGCAGCTCAGACACTTATTAATTGTATCATCTGCCCTCAAAGCCCACACTCTATCCATTACATGGTACTGCCTCCTTTTAGAGCACAAAAATGAGGAATGAAACTGTAGTCTTAAGGACAATTGGTTCAACCGTGTCTTTCAGCCCAGGGATGTTAATGATTAACACAGAACCTAAAATGCAGGGCTCTATAGTCATTTATCCTTTCCTGTAGTGACATCCAAGTATGCACAATGAAGACTGCTAGGGGCAGGGATGATATTCAAAACTAACTAATAAGGTACGGGCATTAACCAATCAGAATGGATGTCACAGAGTATACTGGTATATACTAATCTACCTCAGAGCAGAGATGCCTGCAAACGCAATATGACTCAAATTGAGTTTATCATTCCTGCCGCTTCAACAACAAATCTTTTCTTCCTACACTCCATATGTATGATCAGATTGTCCCCATTTAACGGAATAGTTTTGTGAGGCTCAGAGAAGTTTATATCTATCTTGAGGAATAAATGAGGTAACACACGTGGCAACAGACTTATAACAGGCACTCAATAAATGCTAGTTGCTCTTCTCATTCCCTAAAACTATTATTACATGGTCTTATCCTTCTAAACTCCTGACTACTCCCATGGGCCTCTCCCACTAAACCTCCTTTTAGTCCTTATTCTGATATCTAGACCTTCACCACATGCCAGTTCTCTCAATACATCAGCCCAACTGAAGCCTCAATTGCCTTCCTCTAGGCCTACAGTCAGTTAATTCAATGATATATTTACTTGCACCTTAGAATCCTTTCTACCTTGACACTCTCCAAGCTCTGAGTAACCACCTCTGTTGGCATCTACTATACTTCACTGATAAATATTGACATGGAGGCTTCAGAGTGCCAACTTCCTCATGTTGTCCCCATCTCACTCAATGGATGATATATACACAGTCAAAAATCTGAGTCATCAAATCAATAGAATTAGAAATGAAAAGAAGAAGTACCAACTGACACTGCAGAAATACAAACGATCATGAGAGATTAATATAGGCAACTCTATGCAAATAAAATGGACAACCTGGAATAAATGGACAGATTCTTAAAAAAGCACAACCTCCCAAGACTTAACCAGGAATAAAGAGAAAATATAAAGAGAACAATCACAAGCACTGAAATAGAAACTGTGATGAAAAATATTCCATAAAACAAAGACCAGGACCAGATGGATTCACAGGCAAATCCTATCAAACATTTAGAGAAGACCTAACACCTATCCTTCTCAGACTCTTCCAAAATATAGCAGAGGGAGGAACACTCCTAAACTCATTCTATGAGGCCACCATCACCCTGATACCAAAACCAGACAAGGATGTCACAAAAAAAGAAAATTACAGACCAATATCACTAATGAACATAGATGCAAAAATCGTCAACAAAATACTAGCAAACAGAATCCAACAGCACATTAAAAGGATCAAAAAACATGATCAAGTGGGGTTTACCCCAGGAATGCAAGGATTCTTCAATATATGCAAATCAATCAATGTGACAAACCAGATTAACAAACTGAAGGAGAAAAACCATATGATCATCTCAATAGATTCAGAAAAAGCTTTCAACAAAATTCAAAACCCATTTATGATAAAAACTCTCCAGAAAGTATGCATAGAGATAACTAACCTCAAAATAATGAAGGCCATATATGACAAACCCACAGCCAACATCTTTCTCAATGGTGAAAAAGTGAAACCATTTCCACTAGGATCAGGAACAAGACAAGGTTGCCCATTCTCACCACTGTTATTCAACACTGTTTTGGAAGTTTTAGCCAGAGCAATCAGAGAAGAAAAAGAAATAAAAGGAATCCAAATCAGAAAAGAAGAAGTAAAACTGTCACTGTTTCCAGATGACATGATACTATACATAGAGAATCCTAAACATGCTACCAGAAAACCACTAGAGCTAATCAATGAATTTGATAAAGTAGCAGGATATAAAGTTAATGCACAGAAATCTCTTGCATTCCTATACAATAATGATGAAAAATCTGAAAAAGAAATTAAGGAAACCCTCCCATTTACCATTGCAACAAAAAGAATAAAATACCTAAGAGAAAACCTACCTAAGGAGACAAAAGAACTGTGTGCAGAAACCATAAGACAAGGATGAAAGAAATTAAAGAGGATACAAACAGATGGAGAGATATACCATGTTCTTGGATTGGAAGAATCAACATTGTGAAAATGACTATACTACACAAAGCAATCTACAGATTCAATACAATCCCTATCAAACTACCAATGGCATTTTCCCCAGAACTAGAACAAAAAATTTCACAATTTGTATGTAAACAAAAAAGACCCCGAATATCCAAAGCAATCTTGAGAAAGAAAAGCAGACCTGGAGGAATCAGGCTTCTAGACTTCAGACTATACAAGAAAGCTACAGTAATCAAGACAGTATGGTACTGGCACAAAAACAGACATATATATCAATGGAACAGGATAGAAAGTCCTGAGATAAACCTACACACATATGGTCATCTTACCTTTGATAAAGGAGGCAAGAATATACAATGGAGAAAAGACAGCCTCTTCAATAAGTGGTGCTGGGGAAACTGAACAGCTACATGTAAAAGAATGAAAGTAGAACACTCCCTAACACCATACAGAAAAATAAACTCAAAATGGATTAGAGACCTAAATGTAAGACCATGCACTATAAAATCCTTACAGGAAACCGTAGGAAGAACATTCTATGACATAAATCACAGCAAGATCATTTTTGACCCACCTCCTAGAGAAATGGAAATAAAAACAAAAATAAACAAATGGGACCTAATGAAACTTAAAAGCTTTTGCACAGCAAAGGAAACCATAAACAAGATGAAAAAGCAACTGTCAGAATGGGAGAAAATATTTGCAAATGAAGCAACTGACAAAGGATTAATCTCCAAAATTTTCAAGCAGCTCTTGCAGCTCAATATCAGAAAAACAAAAAACCCAATCCAAAAATGGGCAGAAGACCCAAATAGACATTTCTCCAGAGATGATATACAGATTAGCAACAAACACATGAAAGGATGCTCAACATCACTAATCATTATAGAAAAGCAAATCAAAGCTACAATGAGGTATCACCCCACACTGGTCAGAATGGCCATCATCAAAAAATCTGCAATCAATAAATGCTGGAGAGGGTGTGGAGAAAAGGGAACCCCCTTGCTCTGTTGCTGGGAATGTAAATTGATACAGCCACTATGGAGAACAATATGGAGGTTCCTTAAAAATCTAAAAATAAAACTACCATATCACCCAACACTCCTACTGCTGGGCATATACCCTGAGAAAACCATCATTCAAAAAGAGGCATGTGCCACAATGTTCATTCCAGCTCTATTTACAGTAGCCAGGACATGGAAGCAACCTAAGTGTCCATTGACAGTGGAATGGATAAAGAAGATGTGGCACATATATACAATGGAATATTACTAAGCCATAAAAGAAATGAAACTGAGTTATCTGTAGTGAGGTGGATGGACCTAGAGACTGTCATACTGAGTGCAGTAAGTCAGAAAGAGAAAAACATATATCATATGCTAACACATATATATGGAATCTAAAAAAAATTGTCCTGAAGAACCTAAGGGCAGGACAGGAATAAAGATGCAGACATAGAGGATGGACTTAAGGATATGGGGAAGGGGAAGTGTAAGCTGGGATGAAGTGAGAGAGTGGCATGGACATATACACACTATGAAAAGTAAAATAGATATCTAGTGGGAAGCAGTCACATAGCACAGATAGATTAGCTCGGTGCTTGGTGCCCACTTAGAGGGGTGGGATAGGGAGGGTGGGAGGGAGACGCAAGAAGGAGGAGATATGGGGATATATGTTTATGTACAGCTGATACACTTTGTTATACAGCAGAAACTAACACACCTTTGTAAAGCAATTATACTCCAATAAGGATGTTAAAATATATATATATATATATATATATATATATATATATATATATATATATAAGGGAAATAGATACAAACGAACAGACAAAAATCTTAATCATTCTTTACCCTCCCTCAGCTTCCACATCCAATTTTTCATCAAATCCTGTTGAGTCAATCTCAAAAATCTCTCAAACCCAACCTTTCTCCATTCCCACAGCCATTGCCCTACCTTTAGAAATCATCTCTTTGTGGACCCCAGCAGTGATTTTGTAACCAGTCTTCCTGCCTGAAGCCTCAGTTCTTCCTCTCCAGTCTCCATATTGATGCCCCACAATGGGTAGTCTTATTAAAACCGGCCATACAGATTGCTTAAAACTTATCAGTGTCTATCCACTGCCTATAAAATATTACAAGGTCCAAATTAAAACATACAGGGTCCTGTGTGATTTGGTTGCCTTCTTCCTGTATTTTACCACATCTTTCTCTTACTTTCTATGCCCCAGTTCTATGGAAATGCTTACAAGTCCTTGAAGCAGGTCAAGTTATCTCATTACTCTATGTCTTTATTCATAAAATATCATTTGTCTATAGCACCAAAATCTGAAGCCTCCTCAAGTGTACCTTTTATCTTTCAAGACAGGTCAAACATTCCTTATGCCATCCCATTCTAGGTCTCAGTATACATATCATGCCTTTTGTAGCTTCACAATAACCTAAAGGTGTTTATCTCTTGAAAGCTATAATATTTAAATGCTCTTATTTGTTTCTCTGCTTATCTCCAGTATTAGACTATGAGACAAAAATATGAAGCAGGGCAAGTGTTGCAGGGATGCTAGTTAAGCTCAATCTAAGCATGTGCTTTATAATAAAAACTCAGGTTGTTTCTATGTATGTAGGTAGGTTCCCTCTGCAGAGGGTAAAAAAATAAGGCTTGTGGTCTTCCCCTCAAAATTTTTACTGTGATGAAAGTGTTCTGCAATTTTATTTGTTGGTGGCTACCTTTACCAAAATTCTTCAAACCGTAAATTTAAAATAGATGAATTTTGTGGTTTGTAAGTTTTACCTCAAAAAGCTATAAGAAATAAGCTTTTCAATAGCAAAAAGAAATTGGAAAGCGTTTCCTGGCATACATTCTCTCCTGAAGAGCTTCTAAAGCAGAAAGTAACTACAACAGTATAAGTGAGAACTTTCAAGTGAGGTTACCAGTTTCTTGAATTGCAACCTCTGCCACACTTAATGTCACAAGTTGGAAAGGAACAACTTGTACACAGATCTGTATAAAGGAACTAGAAGTCGTGGTGGAAAGATCTTCCAAATAAAAATATTAGAGAATGCTCCCTTATATTTGTTATGGTTAAGAGAATAGTATAAAGATAAGCCACAAAATAGAAACAGTGCTTATGTAGGATTGATGAGAACTCAGAGCAAGGAGAGAATGGGAACATAGAGAAAGAAACAGAGAAAGTGAGCAGAATGCCCTTGGACCACTTTAGCTCTCAGATCATCAATATCTCCTCCCTTTGGAAATAGCCCACAATTATAATGGAGACTAACAAAACAGTCAATCCAGCAGAAATAACAATCATCTATGGAAAGTGAAGTAGTTTTGCCTGCCCTGATTGTATAAAGAGGCTCCTGCAGACTCAATGCAATCCTTATTAATATTCCAATGGCATTTTTTACAGAATTACTAAAAACAATCCTAAAATTCGGATGGAACCACAAAGAACCCCAAACAGCCAAAGCAAACCTGGGAAAAAGGAACAAAGCTGAAGGTACTTACCAATTTCAACCCAAATTACAAAGCTATCGTATTTCTTTAAGTTGATACTGGCACAAAGAATAGATACACAGAGGAATGGAACAGAATTGAGAGCCTAGAAATAAACCCTGCTTTATACAGTCAACTAATATTTGACAAGGGAGCAGAAAGTACTCAATAGAGAAAAGATAATCTATTTAATAAATGGTGTTGGGGAAAACTGGATATTCACATGTAGAAGGTTGAACCTGGACCCCTATCTTATACCACTCACAAAAAATTAACTCGAAATGAACTAAAGACTTAAATGTAAGACCTGAAACCATAAAACTCAGAGAAGAAATCATAGGGAAAAAGCAATTATTTCAAGGATATGACACCAAAGCACAAGCAACAAAAGCAAAAAATAAACAAATAGAACTACATCAAACTAAAAATCTTCTTCACAGCCACACCCCCAAAATCAGCAACATGAAAGCAACTTACTCAATAGGAGAAAGTATTTGCAACCATCTCTCTGAAAAAGGGTTATTCTCCAAAATATGTAAGGAACTCAGACAACTCAATAGATAAAAATAATAATCCAATTAAAAATGGGCAACTGGCCTGAATAGACATTTTTCCAAAGAAGATGTTCGAATGGCCAAGAGTTATATGAAAAGATGTTCAACATCACTAATCATCAAGGAAATGCAAATAAAAACCAAAATGAGATATCACCTCACAACTGTCAGAATGGATATTATCAAAAAGAGAGATAACAAATGCTGGTGAGGATGTGATGAAACAGGAACACTGTACATTATTAGTGGGAATGTACATTGGTACCACCACTATGGAAAACAGTATGGAGGTTCCTTAAAAAATTAAAATAGAACTACCATATAATCCAGCAATTCCACTTCTGGGTATATGTCTGAAGGAAATGAAGTTACTATTCTGAAGTGTACATCCCTATGATTATTGTAGCGTTATTTACAATAGCCAAGACATGGAAACAATCTAAGTGTCTATCAACAGATGAATGGATAAAGAAAATAATATATATATACAATGGAGTATTATTCAACTACAGAAAGGAAGGAAGTCTTTCTATTTGCAACAATATGGATGGACTTATACTCAGTAGAATAAGTCAAAAACAGACAATTACTGTGTGATCACACTTAAATGTGTTATCTTAAAAAATTTATGGCAATAGAGAGCAGATTGGTGGTTGCCAGGGGTGGTGGGTAAAGGAAAAATGTGTGAAGGTGGTCAAAGGGTGCACACTTTCAGTTATAAGTTCAATAAGTTCTGGGGAAATAATGTACTGCATGGTGACTACAGTTAACAATACTGTACTGTATACTTGAAAGTCACTAAAAGAATAAATCTTAAAAATTCTCACTCCATGCACACAAAAATGTAACTATGTCAGTTGATGGATGTGGTAATAATTTCACAATATATACATATCATTATGTTGTACATCTTAAACTTATACAGTATTATATGTCAATTAAATCTTGATAAAGCTAGAAAAAAAAAAGACATTTCTGGACTAATGCAACTCCAGTCCAACTGGTTTGTACTTCCACTCTTGTCTCCTACAATCTCAACTCTACCCAGTAGCCCAAGTAGTCTTCTTAAAAGATAAATCAAATAATGTCTCTCCCTTTCCTTAAACTTTCCAATAGCTTCCCCATAACACTCAGAATAAAATCCAGGTCAACTTTAGCTAGCACACATGCTAAAAGTGCATTTGCCCTAACATGAAAGAACATATGCTTATTCAAGTCTATATGTGATACTTATAGAAGAGAAAAACCTTAAAGTGTGGGGTTGGAGTGAGAGAGATTAAAAATAAGAAAAGGAAATACATTAATAAACAAATTTTGTTCCGAATTTTTTATTCCTTAAAAGGTCTGCCTACCTTTCAGACCTCCTCACTTACTCTCACTCTTGGTCACTGCACTTCTACCACACTTAGATCCTGCAACTTGACAAGTACGTTCTCTCCTCAGGGCCTTGCACTTATTACCCTGCCTGGAACACTATTGCTCCCAGCTTTTGTCATTGTTCGTTTGTTATCTTTCAGATCTCAACTCAAACATAATGTCCTCACAGAAGCCTGACCACCTTAAGTGACCCCCCAATCATTCTTACATTACACCTCATTAATTTCCATCAGTACACATCTCTGAACTCGTAGTTTTTAGTCCTAGTTTATTCATTAATTTTCTCTTTATTTTGTTCTTGTCTGTCTCCCCCAACTAGACTGTAAGTTCCAAAGGGGCAGGGAAAAAATATATTTCATTCATGCAGTACTCCAGCACCTATTTCAGTGCCTGGCACATAGTAGTTTAAAAATGTATTGAATGAATAAGTGAGTAATATTCTTCAGAATGCCTTTTAGCAAATATTTATTTATCCCAAGTTTTATGTTAGCCCATATAATTTTTTATAAATGGCCAAACATGATGTATTTGATATTCTTCATAGGAAACATACAGCACAGAAAGGGTCTTCACTCATCCCCTCACCAAACCATCTCTTTTCTAGTACTTCTCTTAATCATATAATCTGAGTCGACAGAAACCTCACCTATTCCCATTCTCTACTCAGTGCTTAAACACTCTCTACAGCAGTGACAAGTGATCTACTTGTTATTGAAAAATGTTTCTAGACAAGTTTCAGTAATTTCTTAATCAATACATTTGATCATTACTTTTCATTCTTTTTACTCCTCTAGATAATTTCAATTGATCTTTCTTTGAGCTCACTGATTCTTTCTTCTGCTTGGTCAAGACTGTTGTTGAAGCTCTCTATTGAATTTTTCAGTTTAATCATTGTGTTCTTCAGCTCCAAAATTACTGTTTGGTTCTTTTTATGTTTTCTATCTCTTTGTTGAAGTTCTCATTTTGTTCTTGCATTATTTTCTTCTGATTTTGTTACATTGTTCATCTATGTTCTTTTTTTAAAGTTTTTAAATTTTTTAATTTGTTTCAAAGTTAAACCCAAGACACATTGACTTCATAGGAAATCCACTGAGAAATATTTTTCTAGCTCTCTGAGCATCTTTAGAAAAATTATTTTGAATATTTCAGGCAATTCATGAATATCCATTTATTTGGGGCCAGTTACTGGAAATTTACTATTTTTCTTTGGTGGTGTCATGTTTCCCTGATTCTTCATGATCTCTGAAGTCTTGCATAGGTGTCTGTGCCTTTGAAGAAGCAGTCACCTCATCCAAATTTTATGGACTGACTTTGGTAAGCAAAGGTCCTCACCTGAAGGTGGGAGCAGACTGGAGTGTGCTGTAGACCCAAGTCAAGTGGTGCAGGGCACTAAGTTCAGGGGTGTGTGACACCTCCAGGTCCAGGGGCTAAGGACCAGTGCAGACAGCAGTGGTGGTCAGAGCTGGTGGTGTTCAAACACTTAGCAGTGGGGACCAGCTGCAGGTGCCTGTGTAGCAACAGGGGCCAGTTGCAGACACAAACATAGTGGTAGAAGCCAGAACTAGCAGTGAAGGCTGAGGCCAACTGTAGATACAAAAGTAGCTGTGGGGGCCCTGGTTATCAGTGTATTCTACTGTGACTGCTGGGTCTCACCATGGGTGCACGGCAATGGAAGCTGGTGTGGGGGTCATGCTAGAGGCATGTAGGTGCACATCTGGAGGGGCTAACCCTGAGTGTGTATATGTTGGTGGGGGACAGCTGTGGGGATCTAGGCTGTCATTTTGTACCTGCACAGCTCCAGAAACCTGGGTTGGCTGCCAATCCAGGTCATGGCTCTGGCAGGTGGGGGAAGAAACCAGTAGAGACTCAGGTGGCTGGTGTATGTGAATGCAAATAGCTGTGGGGAAAAATTCCAGTGAAATCTTCAGGGTGTCCATTGTGGCTATGCTGGCCATTGGTTTCTTCAGTGTAGAAAGCTGCTGGGGCCATCTGCAGAGCAGGTCACTGGGAACAGTAATCATTCTCATTGAGTGGTTGATGCTGGTAGCCCCTGCTTTTCTTCCTAGTTCCTAGCCATCCCTATACATCTTTGCTTTTCTCGTCTCTGAGTAGGCTGAAACCTAAGTGGGTCCTTTGTGCAGTGCCTCAAAAGGCTGGAAAAATATCACTCACTCACCTCTCTTTTTCCCAGTGAGGGTAACTCTTTCTAGATGTGGAGTTACCCCTTGAAACTGAGCAATGTTGGCCAGGGGGATGGGATGATGCAAGCAAAATAAAGTTGCTTTCCTGTCATTTGTGTGTAGTCATTCTCCAGTCTTTTCTTCCACAATGTTGCTAAAGTTTCTTAAGTAGACTCCAGATATCACCCAGAGCTGTTTTGTTCATGGGCAGCTGCCTAATTATTGAGCTTTGAGGAGAGACAGAGCCTAGGGTCTCCTATGTGGCCATTTAGGTGACATCACTCTTAGTCCATTTCAGTTCTCTTTAGCCCATCAGGGTATTTCAATTGAATAAAGAACATATGTGCACACTTATAAAAGGAAAAGCACACTTAACCAGGGACTTAAAAAATAGAAGAGGCTCATTTATTTGGGTATGGAGGACAAATGAGAAACAAAACATGGCACCGATTGCCCCATACTCTCATTTCTGATGCCAAGAAATAAGATTCTTGCAGTCTGAGGGCCCTTCTTTAGACTAAATGTAGCTGGTTAAAGGTATGAACACTTTGCTGAAGCTGCAACAGTGCCCCACTCCACCCTCCCACTGCCCCACAACTTCTGTTACTTGACTTCTTATAAGGGAAGTAATGAGAAGATTAAGTTGAGTCTCATAGTATTACCTAAGACAAAATAGGCCTTTAAGCATCCCTATTCCCTGGATGTTATTCAACTCCCTGTACTCCTACCCCATGTCTATTTATCTGAAAGAGAGCCAACTCTTGACTGATCTTTTCTCCCACATCTATTACATCAGAATTATGGCATGTTTATTTCAAATATCCAGTCAAAGAGGCAAGGGCATAATTACTATTGGCTACATTGCTTATCTGGCTAATCCAAACATAATACGATTTGTTTGTTTTTCTACTACTGCATCTGCCTCTTCCTGGCTGTGTAATCTTAGACAAGTTAGTCACACCATGCCTTAATTTTCTCATCTGTTAAATGAAAATAATAATAGTACAACCTCATAGGGTTGTTATGAATTAAATGAGTTTATGGCAAACACTTGACGCCTGGCATATAGTAAATGCTAATGATGTGTCATTATTATTGCCCAAATGAATAAGTTATAATGATATTCTGCATAGAAAAATTCCATAATTTACCCATTATCTAACCACAAGGTTAGATAAGAATAAGCTAAACTTTAAAAAACACAAATTAGCAATAAAAAAGGAAATTAAGAAAAACATTCAATTTATAATAGCATCAAGAAATACTTAGGGGGCTTCCCTGGTGGTGCAGTGGTTGAGAGTCCGCCTGCCGATGCAGGGGACACAGGTTCGTGCCCCAGTCCGGGAAGATCCCACATGTCACGGAGCGGCTGGGCCCGTGAGCCATGGCTGCTGAGCCTGTGCATCCAGAGCCTGTGCTCTGCAATGGGAGAGGCCACAACAGTGAGAGGCCCACGTACCGCAAAAAAAAAAAAAAAAAAAAAAAGAAAGAAATACTTAGGAATAAACGTAGCCAAGAAGGGGAAAGACTTGTACATTGAAAACTGAAAAACACTGCTAAAGAATTTAAAGAAGACACAAATAAATGGAAAGACACCACATGTTCATTAATTGGCAGACAATATTATTAAGATATCAATACTACTCAAAGAGATCTACAGATTCAACACAATCCCTATTAAAATCACAAAGGCTTTTTTTTTAAGAAACAGAAAATTTCATCCTAAAATTCATGTGGAATCTCAAGGGACCACAAATAGAGACAACAATTTTGAAACAGAACAACAAATTTGGAGGCCTCATACATCCTGATTTAAAAACTTATTGCAAGGTTACTGTAATCCAAACAGTGTGGCATTAGAATAAAAAAATAGATCAACAGAATAGAATAGAGAGCTCAGAAATAAACCCTCACATATATGGTAAAATGATTTTCAATTAGAGTGCAAAGACCACTCAATAGGGCAAGGACAGTCTCTTCAATAAATGGTGTTGAGAAACCTGGATATCCACATGCAAAATAATGAAGTCAGACCCTTATCTTACATCATATACAAAAATTTAACTCAAAATGGATTAAAGACCTACATGTAAGACCTAAAACTAGAAAATTCTTAGAAGAAAACATAGGGGAAATCTTCATGATATTGGATTTGACAATGATTTCTTGGATATAACACAAAAAAACTCAGGCAACAACAGCAAAAATAGACAAATTAGAATATATAAAACTTAAAAACTTTAGCGCATCAAAGGGTAAAATCAACAGAGTGAAAAAGCAACCCACAGAATAAGAGAAAATTTTTGAAAATCATATATTTAATTAGAGGTTAATATCCAGAGTCTATTAAGCATGCTTACAACTCAACAACAAAAAAATCAAATAGTTTTATTTTAAAATGGGCAAAGTGTCAGCATCATGGAAGTGTAAGGCATTCCTCCTTTCTCTCCCCTGTTTAAAAACGACTAATCAGACATTGATCCATGGACAAAAGTACCCCATTTGGAGTCGTAGGACCCAGCATCATATACCAAGGGACCCAGGAAGACCCTTACTCAACTGTGCATCTAAAAATAAGCAGACAGACCTCAGTAAGTGTTCTGGGTTCAGTGGAATCAGCAAACCTGACCCATCCTCTCTTGGCATGGTCAGGGAAAGCACATGGACAGTGGTGGCCTGGGCAGATATGCACAGGCGAGAGGAAATTTGTAGAAGGCCAGCCTGCCTGAAGGGAGATTCCAGCAAGTCACTACAGTGGGAAGAGAAATTCCAGCAAGCCATCAAGTTTGGATGTAGTGGAGAGGGAGGAACTTGTTGAGAGTCACCCCTTCCAGGTGACACTGTATGGAGCTGGTGGTAATGACTTCTCCTGTGGAGAATGTGGAAAGTGGTGAGTGTCTGGCTTCCCCAGTTGTATGGGTCATAGCTGGAAAAACCTGCTTCTCTTCAGCAGCACCCTAAGTACTGAAGCAGGACATCCATGACTTGAGAAGGAGAAAGGAGAAAGGGAAAGAAGCAAGTAAGAATACTAAAGCATATTAAATAGAAGGTGTACTTGCTAAGTGCTTCAGGACTTCAGCAGGAAGTCAACCCAAAAGGCTCTGGAAACACCCAACCCAAGGATCTCCCCACTGGGTGCACATGCACCCCCAATGCCCCAAGTGCTAAACCCATACCTCCCTCTACTCTACAGGTCGATCCTTGTACAAGTTCCAAAATGCAACAGTAAGAGCAGATCTGGTATTCAGAGTACTCTCAGAACAATGGACCTGTGGACAGGGAGAAATCACAAACTAGAGCTATACTGTCACCTTCTGGTAAAAAAAAAAGTGAGGTTTTCAGCAACCAGCCTGGTGAGTTGTAAGAACAAGAGAAATCAGAAGAGCTTAACTCTGCCACAAGAAGGAGCAAGAAAAGTGGAGCAGGTCTGCCCAACAACAGCTGAGGAAACCCCAGATATACCAATATCAATGAACAGTACCTCATGTGAAGGCAACCAGTAAGATTTAAGGAGGTGTCTGCTACTTCAAATACAAAAGTACCAACACAAAAACTACAAGGAACATGAAAAATCAAGGAAACATGTCACTGCCCAAAGATATCAATAATTCTCCAACAACCAATCTCAAAGGCATGGAATATTGTGATCCACCTGACAAAGAATTCAAAATAGCTGTTCTAAAGAAAATTAAGATAAAAGAAAACTCAAAAAGAAAATTGAAAATCAGAGAAAAAATACATGAACAAAATGAGTTCTTTACCAAAATGATAGAAATAATAAAAAAAGCCAAACAGAAATTCTGGAGAATTCAATAAATGAGATAAAGACTGAACTAAAGAGCATCTGTAGTATAGTAAAGCAGATGGAAGACAGAATATGTGACTTAGAAGATAGGAATTTTGAAATACAGTTAGAAGAGAACAAAAGAGAAAACTGAAAAGAGCAAAAAAAGAGCCCACATTATCTGTAGGACTCCATCAAAAGACAAATATTAGAATAATTACGATTCTGGCAGGAAAAGAGAGGGAGAAGGGGGTAGAAAGTTTATTTGAAGAAATAATGGAGAACTTCATAGACATGAGTAAAGACTTGGACATCCAAATTCAAGAACTAATAGATCACTCTATTATCCCAATGCCAAAAGTCATTGTGCAAGACACATTATAATGAAACTGTCAAAAGTCAAAGATAAAGAAAGAATCCTAAAGGCAGCAGGAAAAAAAATGTGTAACCTACAAAAGGAACCATCATTAGACTATCAGATTTCTCAGCAAAAGCCCTACAGGCCAGAAGACAGTGGAAGGAAATATTCAAATTGTAGAAAGATAAAACTTGCCAGCCAAGAATACTCTATCCAGCAAAGTTAACCTTCAGATATGAAGGAGAAATAAAGACTTTCCCAGACAAACAGGAGCTGAGGGAGTTCAGCACCACTAGACCTGTCTTGTAATAAATGTTGAAAAGAGTTCTTCAAGCTGAAATAAAAAGATACTGATCAGTGACATGAAAACATATGAAAGAATACAACACACTGGTAGAGATGAAAAATATATAGTTGGATTTAGAAAACTAATTCTATAATAATATGGTGTGTTAAACATTTAACTACAGTATAAAGGTTAAATAAAGAGTATTAAAAATAACTGTGTGGGCTTCCCTGGTGGTGCAGTAGTTGGGAGTCCGCCTGCCGATGCAGGGGACATGGGTTCGTGACCCATCTGGGAGGGTCCCATGTGCCACGGAGCGGCTGGGCCTGTGGGCCATGGCTGCTGGGCCTGTGCGTCCAGAGCCTGTGCTCCACAGTGGGAGAGGCCACAGCAGTGAGAAGCCCGCATACCACAAAAACAAAACAAAACAAAAAACAAAAAACTGTGGCTACTATGCTTTGTTAACAAATGCACAACATAAAAAGAGTTAAATTGTGATCAAAGCGGGGGCATAAAGGGTGTTACCATTGTAGGTGATCAAAGATAAGTTGCTATGAGCATAAAGTGAATTGTTTTATCTACAAGATGTTTTATGCAAGCTTCATGGTAACCACAAAACTAAAAATCTAGAATAGATTCAGGAAAGATTTTTTAAAAAGAGGAAACAGAGCATACCACCATGAAAAATCACCAATTTACAATGGTAGGGAGAATCAGAGGGGGAAAGAAGCATTGTAAATGCAAATCAACCAGAAAGCAATCAATTAAATGGCATTTTGAGTCCTTAAATAATTATTCTAAATGTAAATGGATTGAATCCAACAATCAAAAGGCACAGAATGGATAAAAAAATTAAAAAGACTCAACTATATGCTGCCCACAAGAAATTCACTTCAGTTTTAAGACACACATATGCTCAAAGTGAAGGACTGGGAAAAGATATTCCAGGCAAGTGGAAACCAAAAGAAAGTGAAGGTAGATCTACTTATATCAGGCAAAATAGACTTTAAGCCAAAAATGGTAACAAGAGACAAAAATGGTCATTATATAATGATAAAGGGGTCAATTCATCAGGAGAATATAAAAATCGTAAATATGTACACACTCATCACGGAGCAATTACATATATTAAGCAAACAGTAACAGATCTGAAGGAAGAAACACAATACAATACAATAGTGGGGAACTTCAATACCCCAATGTCAGCAATGGATACATCATCCAGAGAGAAAATTTAAAAGGAAACAATGGACTTGAACCATACATTAGTCTAAATGAAACTGACAGAAATTTATAGAACTTTCCATCCAACAACAGCAGAATACACATTCTTCTAAAGAGTACATGGTAAATCCTCCAAAGTAGATCATATGACAGAACACAAAACAAGTCATAGTAAATTCAACAAGACTAAAATTATAACAAGTATCTTTTCTGACCACAGTGGTATGAAACTAGAAATCAGCAACAGGACAGATGGAAAATCTACAAATATGTTGAAACTAAATGACAAGCTCGCAAACAATCAGTCAAAGTAAAAGTCAAAAGGGAAACTAAGCAGTATCTCAAAACAAATGAAAATGGAAACACAACATACCAAAACCTATGGGATATTGCAAAAGCAGTTCTGAGAGGGAAATTTATAGTGCTAAATGCATATATTAAGAAATTAGAATGGAGGGCTTCCCTGGTGGTGCAGTGGTTGGGAGTCTGCCTGCCGATGCAGGGGGCATGGGTTTGTGCCCCAGTCCAGGAAGATCCCACATGCCGCTGAGTGGCTGGGCCCATGAGCCATGGCCTCTGAGCTTGTGCTTCCAGAGCCTGTGCTCCATGACGGGAGAGGCCACAACAGGGAGAGGCCCAAGTACCGCAAAAAAAAAAAAAAATAAAAAAAAAATAAAAAAAAAGAAGAAGAAATTAGAAAGATCTAAAATAAAAAAACTAACTTTACATCTCTAAGAACTAGAAAAAGAAGAACAAAGTAAGCTCAACATTAGCAGAAGGAAGGAAATAATAAAGACCAGAGTGGAAATAAATGAAACAGACCAGAAAAAAATAGAGAAGATTAAAAACCCTAAGATCTGAGTTTTTGAAAAGATAAAGAAAACTGAAAACTCTTTTTGCTAGACTAACCAAGAAAAAAAGAAAGGAGACTCATATAAATAAAATTAGAAATGAAAGAGGAGATATTACAACTGATACTCCAGAAATATATAGGATCATAAGAGGCTACTATGAACAATTACACATCAACAAGTTAGAAAACCTATAAGAAATGGATAAGTTCCTAGAAACACACAACCTACCAAGACTGAATCAGGAAGAAATATTGCAGAAAAGCTGAACAGATCAATAATGAGTAAGGAAATTGAATCAGTCATTGAAAACCTCCCAACATAGAAAACACTATGACTAGATATCTTCACTGGTGAATTCTACCAAACATTTACAGATGACTTAACACCAACTCTTCTCATACCTTCTATAAAATTAAAGAGCAGGAAACATTTCCACACTCATTTTACGAGGCCAGCATTACCCAGATACAAAAGCAAGACTAAGAATACTATAAAAGAAAAATATAGACCAATATCCCAGATGAATACAGGTGTAAAAATTCTCAATAAAATATTAGCAAACTGAATTCAAGAACACATTAAAAGGATTATATACCATGACCAAGTGCAATTTATCCTTGGGATGCAATGATGTTTCAACATACATAAATCAAAAAAAAGTGATGCACCACATTAATAAAATTAAAAGAAAAATCACAGGTTCATCTCAATAGATGCAGAAAGAGCATTTCATAAAATACAGCATGATTTTGTTATAAAAATCCTTGACAGATTGGGTATATAAAGAACATACCTCAATATACTAAATTCCATATATGACAAACCCACAGTAACTTTGTACCCAACAGTGAAAAGTGGAAAGCTTTTCTTCTAATATCAGAAACAAGGAAAGGGAGTCCACTCTCACTACTGTTATTCAATAAACTACTAGAAGTCCTAGCTAGAGCAATTAGGCAAGAAAAAGGAATAAAAGTCATCCAAATCAGAAAGGAACAAGCAAAATTGTCATTACTTGCAGATGATACAATCTTATATATAGAAAATGCCAAAGACTCAACAAAAAACTGTTGGAACTAATCAACAAATTTAGTAAAAATGCAGGATATAAAATAAACATCCTCATTCTGATCCACCAGCTATGTAATCAGCTCTATTACCTTATGAATGACACTTATTTGTGTTTCAGTTTCCTCATTTGTACAACTTATTTATATCTCAGTTCCTTCAACTATACAATTTAAAAATAAAGCATCTAACAGAGGGAAAAAAATAAACATCCTAAATTCTGTTGCACTTCTAGACACTAATAATGAAACATCTGAAAAAGAAATGAGGAAATCTTTCCCATTCAAAATATCATCAAAAATAATAAAATGCCTAGGAATAAATTTAACCAAGGATGTGAATGATCTGTATAACAAAAACAACAAGACTTTGTTGAAAGAAATCAAAGATGACACAAGCAAATGGAAAGATATCCCATTTTGATGAATTGGAAGAATTAATATTGTTAAAATATCCATACTTACCCAAAAGCCATCTATAGATTCAAAGCAATCCCTATAAAAATTCCAATGTCAAGGGACGAGGGGAAGATGGCGGAAGAGTAAGACGTGGAGTTCAGCTTCCTCCCCACAGATACACCAGAAAAACATCTACACGTGGAACAACACCTACAGAACACCTACTGAATGCCTGCAGAAGACCTCAGACTTCCTAAAAGGCAAGAAAGTCCCCACGTACCTGGGTAAGGCAAAAGAAAATATAATAAACAGAGACAAAAGGATAGGGACGGGACCTGCACCAGTGAGAAGGAGCCGTGAAGGAGGAAAGGTTTCCACACGCTAGGGAACCCTTTCGTGGGCAGAGACAGCAGGTGGCGGAGGGGGGAGCTTCGGAGCCACGGAGAAGAGCACGGCAACAGGGAAGCAGAGGGCAAGGCGGAGAGCTTCCCGCACAGAGGATCGGTGCTGGCTGGCACTCACCAGCCCGAGAGGCTTGTCTGCTCACCCACTGGGGCAGCCAGGGCTGGGAGCTGAGGCTCGGGCTTCAGACGGAGCACAGGGAGAGAACTGGGGTTGGTGTCATGAACACAGCATGCAGGGGGTTAGTGCACCATGGCTAGCTGGGAGGGAGTCTGGGGAAAAGTCTGGACCTGCTGAAGAGGCAAGAGACTTTTTCTTCCCTCTTTGTTTCCTGGTGCGTGAGGAGAGGGGATTAAGAGCACTGCTTAAAGGAGCTCAGGAGACGGGCGTGAGCCACAGCTAAAAGCACGGACCCCAGAGACGGGCATAAGATGCTAAGGCTGCTGCTGCCACCACCAAGAAGCATGTGTGCGAGACAGGTCACTATCCACACCGCCCCTCCCGGAAGCCTGTGCAGCCCGCCACTGCCAGGGTCCCAAGATCCAGGGACAACTTCCCTGGGAGAAGGCATGGCACGCCTCAGGCTGTTGCAACGTCATGCCTGCCTCTGCCACTGCAAGCTCGCCCTGCACTCCGTATCCCTCCCTCCCCCCAGCCTGAGTGAGCCAGAGTCCCTGAAGCAGCTGGTCCTTTAATCCCATCGTGTCTTCGTGAAGAACAGACACCCTCCGGTGACCTACACGCAGAGGCGGGGCCAAATCCAAAGCTGAGACCCGGGATCTATGAGAACAAAGAAGAGAAAGGGAAATCTCTCCCAGCAGCCTCAGAAACAGTGGATTAAAGCTCGACAATCAACTTGATGTACCGTGCATCTGTGGAATACATGAATAAATAACGAATCATTCAAAGTTGAGGAGGTGTATTTTGACAGCAAGATTTATTATTCTTTCCCCTTTTCCTCTTTTTGTGAGTGTGTTTGTGTATGCTTCTGTGGGAGATTTTGTATAGTTTTGCTTCCACCATTAGTCCTAGGGTTCTATCCGTCCATTTTTTTAAAATAATTTTTTATTTTAATAACTTTATTTTTCTTACTTTATTTTATTTTATTTTATCTTCTTTCTTTCTTTCTTTCCTTCCTTCACTGCTTTAGACAACGAATGACCCCAAATTGAGGAGGTGGACCTTGAGAGCAAGATTTATGATTTTTTCCCCTTTTCCTCTTTTTGCCAGTGTGTATGTGTATGCTTCTGTGTGAGATTTTGTCTGTATAGCTTTTCTTCCACCATTTTTCCTCGGATTCTATCTGTCCATTTGTTTGTTTTGCTTTGTTTTTTAATTTTTTCTTAATAATTATTTTTTTATTTTAATAACTTTATTTTATTTTACTTTATTTTATTTTACTTTATCTTGTTTCTTCCTTTCTTTTTTCCTTCATTACCTCCTTCCTTCCTCCTTCCCTCCCTTCTTTCTTTCTTTCTTTCTTTCTTTCATTTCTACTAATTCTCTCTTTCTAACTTTTCTCCCTTTTATTCTGAGCCGTGTGGATGAAAGGCTCTTGGTGCTGCAGCCAGGAGTCAGTGCTGTGCCTCTGAGGTGGGAGAGCCAACTTCAGGACAGTGGTCCAAAGAGACCTCCCAGCTCCACATAATATCAAATGGCGAAAATCTCAAAGAGATCTCCATCTCAACACCAGGACCCAACTTCACTCAACGACCAGTAAGCTACAGTGCTGGACACCCTACGCCAAACAACTAAAAAGACAGGAAAACAACACCACCCTTCAGCAGAGAGGCTGCCTAAAATCATAATAAGTCCACAAACACCCCCAAACACACCACCAAATGTGGAACTGCTGACCAGAAAGACAAGATCCAGCCTCATACACCAGAACACAGGCACTAGTACATTCCACCATGAAGCCTACACAACCCACGGAACCAAATTTAGCCATTGGGGACAGACATCAAAAACACCGGGAACTACGAACCTGCAGCCTGCAAAAAGGAGACCCCAAACACAGTAAAATAAGCAAAATGAGAAGACAGAAAAACACACAGGAAATGAAGGAGCATGATAAAAACCCACTAGACCTAACAAAGGAAGAGGAAATAGGCAGTCTAACTGAAAAATAATTCAGAATCAGGATAGTAAAGATGATCCAAAATCTTGGAAATAGAATAGACAAAATGCAAGAAACATTTAACAAGGACCAAGAAGAACTAAAGATGAAACAAGCAATATGAACAACACAATAAACGAAATTAAAAATACTCTCAATGGGATCAATAGCAGAATGACTGAGGCAGAAGAAGGGATAAGTGACCTGGAAGATAAAATAGTGGAAATAACTACTGCAGAGCAGAATAAAGAAAAAAGAATGAAAAGAACTGAGGACAGTCTCAGAGAACTCTGGAACAACATTAAACGCACCAACATTCGAATTATAGTGGTTCCAGAAGAAGAAGAGTAAAAGAAAGAGACTGAGAAAATACTTGCAGAGATTATACTTGAAAACTTCCCAAATATGGGAAAGGAAATAGTGAAACAAGTTCAGGAAGCACAGACAGTCCCATGCAGGATAAACCCAAGGAGAAATATGCCAAGACACATATTAATCAAACTGTCAAAAATTAAATACAAGGAAAACATATTAAAAGCAGCAAGGGAAAAACAACAACTAGCACACTAGAGAATCCACATAAGGTTAACAGCTGATGTTTCAGCAGAAACTTTGCAAGCTGGAAGGGACTGGCAGGACATATTTAAAGTGATGAAGGAGAAAAGCTTGCTACAAACATTACTCAAACCAGCAAGGATCTCATTCAGATTTGATGGAGAAATTAAAAATTTTACAGACAAGCAAAAGCTGAGAGAGTTCAGCACCACCAAACCAGCATTACAACAAATGCTAGAGGAACTTCCCTAGGCAAGAAACACAAAAGAAGGAAAGAACTACAATAACGAACCCAAAACAACTAAGAAAATGGGAATAGGAACATACCTATCGATAATCACCTTAAATGTAAATGGACTAAATGCTCCCACCAAAAGACACAGATTGGCTGAATGGATACAAAAACAAGACACATATATATGCTGTCTACAAGAGACCCACTTCATACCTAGAGACACATACAGACTGAAAGTAAGGGGATGGAAAAAGATATTCCATGCAAATGGAAATCAAAAGAAAGATGGAGTAACAATTCTCATATCGGACAAAATAGACGTTTAAATAAAGACTATTAGAAGAGACAAAGAAGGACACTACATAATGATCAAGGGACCGATCCACGAAGAAGATATAACAATTGTAAATATTTATGCACCCAACATAGGAGCAACTCAATACATAATGCAAATACTAACAGCCATAAAAGGGGAAATTGCCTGTAACACATTCATAGTAGGGGACTTTAACACACCACTTTCACCAAAGGACAGATCATCCAAAATGAAAATAAATAAGGAAACACAAGCTTTAAATGATACATTAAACAATATGGACTTAATTGATATTTATAGGACATTCCATCCAAAGCAACAGAATACACATTTTTCTCAAGTGCTCATGGAACATTCCCCAGGATAGATCATATCTTGGGTCACATATCAAGCCTTGGTAAATTTAAGAAAATTGAAATTGTATCAAGTATTTTTTCTGACCACAATGCTAAGAGACTAGATATCAATTACAGGAAAAGATCTGTAAAAAATACAAACACATGGAGGCTAAACAATACACTATATAATAACGAAGTGATCACTGAAGGAATCAAAGAATAAATCAAAAAACACCGAGAAACAAATGACAATGGAGACAAGACGACCCAAAACCTATGGGATGCAGCAAAACAGTTCTAAAAGGGAAGTTTATAGCAATACAATCCCACCTTAAGAAACAGGAAACATCTCGAGTAAACAACCTGACCTTCCACGTATAGCAATTAGAGAATGAAGAACAAAAAAACCCCAAAGTTAGCAGAAGGAAAGAAATCATAAAGATCAGATCAGAAATAAATGAAAAAGAAATGAAGGAAATGATAGCAAAGATCAATAAAACTAAAAGCTGGTTCTTTGAAAAGATAAAGAAAATTGATAAACCATTAGGCAGACTCATCAAGAAGAAAAGGGAGAAGACTCAAGTCAGTAGAATTAGAAGTGAAAAACTAGAAGGAACAACTGACACGGCAGAAATACAAAACATCATGAGAGATTACTACAAGCAACACTATGCCAATAAAATGGACAACCTGAAAGAAATGAAGAAATGTGTAGCAATGTACAACCTGCCAGGACTGAATCAGGAAGAAATAGAAAATATGAACAGACCAATCAGAAGAACTGAAATTGAAACTGTGATTAAAAATCTTCGAACAAAGAAAAGCCAAGGACCAGATGGCTTCACAGGCGAATTCTGTCAAACATTCAGAGAAGAGCTAACACCTATCCTTCTCAAACTCTTCGAAAATTGAGCAGAGGTAGAAACACTCCCAAACTCATTCTATGACGCCACGATCACCTTCATACCAAAACCAGAAAAGGATGTCGCAAAGAAAGAAAACTACAGGCCAATATCACTGATGAACATAGATGCAAAAATCCTCAGCAAAATACTAGCACACAGAATCCAACAGCACATTAAAAGCATCACACACCATGATCAAGTGGGGTTTATTCCAGGAATGCAAGGATTCTTCAATATATGTAAATCAATCAACGTGATACACCATATTAACAAACTGAAGGCGAAAAACCATAGGATCATCTCAATTGATGCAGAGAAAGCTTTCAACAAAATTCAACACCGCTTTATGATAAAAACTCTGCAGATAGTAGGCATAGAGGGAAGTTTTCTCAACATAATAAAGGCCATACATGATGAACCCACAGCCAACATCGTCCTCAATGGTGAAAAACTGAAAGCTTTTTCACTAAGATCAGGAACAGGACAAGTTTGCCCCTCTCACCACTATTATTCAACATAGTTTTGGAAGTTTTAGCCACAGCAATCAGAGAAGAAAAGGAAATAAAAGGAATCAAATCAGAAAAGAAAAGTAAAGCTGTCACTGTTTGAAGATGACGTGATACTATACATAGAGAATCCTAAAGATTCTACCAGAAAACTACTAGAACTAATCAATGAATTTGGTAAAGTAGCAAGATACAAAATTATTGCATGAAAATCTCTGGCATTCCTAAACACTAATGATGAAAAATCTGAAAGTGAAATCAAGAAATCACTCCCATTTACCTTTGCAACAAAAAGAATAAAATATTTAGGAATAAACCTACCTAAGGAGACAAAAGACCTGTATGCAGATAATTATAAGACACTGATGAAAGAAATTAAAGATGATACAAATAGAAGGAGAGATATACCATGTTCCTGGATTGGAAGAATCAATATTGTTAAAATGATTCTACTACCCTCAGCAATCTACAGATTCAATGCAATCCCTATCAAACTACCACTGGTTTTTTTTCACAGAACTAGAACAAAAAATTTCAGAATTTGTATGAAAACACAAAAGACCACGAATAGCCAAAGCAATCTTGAGAACGAAAAATGGAGCTGGAGGAATCAGGCTCCCTGACTTCAGACTATACTACAAAGCTACAGTAATCACAGTATGGTACTGGCAACAAAACAGACAGACAGATCAATGGAACAGGATGGAAATCTCAGAGATAAAGCCACGCACATATGGTCAACTTATCTTTGATAAAGTAGGCAGGAATATACAGTGGAGAAAGGACAGCCTCTTCAATAAGTGGTGCTGGGAAAACTGGACAGGGACATGTAAAAGTTTGAGATTAGATCACTCCCTAACACCATACACAAAAATAAGCTCAAAATGGATTAAGGACCTAAATGTAAGGCCATAAAGTATCAAACTCTTAGAGGAAAACATAGGCAGGACACTCTATGACATAAATCACAGCAAGATCCTTTTGGACCCAACTCCTAGAGAAATGGAAATAAAAACAAAAATAAACAAATGGGACCTAATGAAACTTCAAAGCTTTTGCACAGCAAAGGAAACCATAAACAAGACCAAAAGACAACCCTGAGAATAGGAGAATGTATTTGCAAATGAAGCAACTGACAAAGGATTTATCTCCAAAATTTATAAGCTCATGCAGCTCAATAACAAAAAAACAAACAACCGAATCCAAAAATGGGCAGAAGACCTAAATAGTCATTTCTCCAACGAAGATATACAGACTGCCAACAAACACATGAAAACGTGCTCACCATCATTAATCATTAGAGAATTGCAAATCAAAACTACAGTGAGATATCATCTCACACCAGTCAGAATGGCCATCATCAAGAAATCTAGAAACAATAAATGCTGGAGAGGGTGTTGAGAAAAGGGGACACTCTTGCACTGCTGGTGGGAATGTGAATTGGTACAGCCACTATGGAGAACAGTATGGAGGTTCCTTAAAAATCTACTAATGGAACTACCATATGACCCAGCAGTCCCACTACTGGGCATATACCCTTAGAACTCCATAATTCAAAAAGAGTCATGTACCAAAATGTTCATTGCAGCTCTATTCACAATAGCCCGGAGATGGAAACAACCTGAGTGTCCATCATCGGATGAATGGATAAAGAAGATGTGGCACATATATACAATGGAATATTACTCAGTCATAAAAAGTTATGAAATTGAGCTATTTGTAATGAGGTGGATAGACCTAGAGTCTGTCATACAGAATGAAGTAAGTCAGAAAGAGAAAGGCAAATGCTGTATGCTAACACATATATATGGAATTTAAGAAAAAACATGTCATGAAGAACCTAGGGGTAAGACAGGAATAAAGACACAGTCCTACTAGATAATGGACTTGAGCACATGGGGAGGGGGAAGTGTAAGCTGTGACACAGTAAGAAAATGGCATGGATATATATACACTACCAAACGTAAAATAGATAGCTAGTGGGAAGCAGCCACATCGCACAGGGAGATCAGCTCGGTGCTTTGTGACCACCTAGAGGCGTGGGATAGGTAGGTTGGGAGGGAGTGAGATGCAAGAGGAAAGAGATATGGGAACATATGTATATGTATAACTGATTCACTTTGTTATAAAGTAGATACTAACACACCATTGTAAAGCAATTATACTCCAATAAAGATGGTTTTTTTTTTTTTTTGCGGTATGCGGGCCCCTCACTGTTGTGGCCTCCCCCGTTGCGGAGCACAGGCTCCGGACGCGCAGGCTCCGGACGCGCAGGCTCAGCGGCCATGGCTCACGGGCCCAGCCGCTCCGCGGCATATGGGATCCTCCCAGACCGGGGCACGAACCCGTATCCCCTGCATCGGCAGGCGGACTCTCAACCACTTGCGCCACCAGGGAGGCCCTCCAATAAAGATGTAAAAATAAAATTCCAATATCATTTTTCTCAGAGATAGATAATAAAATCCTAACGTTTGTATAGAACCCCAAAAGACCCCAAATAGCCAAAGGAATCACGAGAAAGAAGAATAAAAATGGAGGCATCACACGTCCTGATTTCAAACTATACTACAAAACTGTAACAATGAAAACAGTATGGTACTGGCATAAAAATAGATGCATAAACCAATGGAACAGAATAGAGAGCCCAGAAATAAATCTCCTTATATATGGTCAACTAATATTTGATAAGGGATCCAAGAACAGCCAGAAGGGAAAGCATCATCTCTTCAACAAATGGTGTTGGGAAAACTGGATAACCACATGAACAAATATCAAATCAGATCCGTATACTTCACCACACACAAAGACCATTTGGCCATAACATTTTTTAACTAATCTTATGACACATGAGTAATCAAATTTCCACTATAAATGATCCTCTTCCCTGTTTAGGAAAAATGCTAGGAAAATTGTTTGGTTTAGGAGAATCTTGGCTTAAAACTTTACTAACAACATGGTCATTTCTATTGTCAAATTTGATCACATCTATAGTTCTATATAAATGAACATACATAATGCACATGAAAGGTAAAATTGCATAAGTCCTGTTGGACAACTTGGAATCGACTGTTAGTCCTTGCCAGACATCTTACTCGTACCACCTACTAAAAGGAAAAAAAGAACCAGACCATTAAGACATCAAGGGACATGATGGATCCAGGGCAGGTAAGTCACCACCCTGGCATTCAGGGGCCAAATATTTTATCACTTTATTCTTTCTAACAAGAGATTAATGATCAGAAGGGGAGAATTGATGAAATAAAATTCATATTTTATGGCAAGACAAGAAAAATTTAAACATAAAAATTTTCTTTGCCCACTCAGGCCTCCTTCCTTCCATTTAGTGTGTCTTGTGCATCTGCATTAACCAGACCTCCTTAGGAGATAACATTCCTTCTTAATTTCATAAAGAGTCACAACTCCTTAGGAGGTAATCTTCCTTCTTATTCTTGCAAAGGGCCACAATGAGCCATGACCCGCTTTGTATATGTAGATCTGGATTGTTTAAACTGTCAATACATGACTTGACATATAAACTTTTGTCTCAAAAACTCATATAACTGTGCTTTGACCTCTAATGGGCTGAACAGTCCTCAGAGCTTTCTGAAAGATGGTCTCTCAGGTTATAATCCTCAGGTTGGCTTAAATAAAATTTCCCATTTCTTTCTTAGATTGACTGTTAATTGTTACATTGACACTTGAAAACTCCTATTTATCCTTTAAGACTCAAACATCACCTCCTCCACCAAGTCTTCTGTGACCTTTTCACCCAAATGTCACCCAGATCTTTTCTACTCATGTTAATGAGTTGCTTACTTTTCAGTTTTCCAATTCCTCCCTCCTGAATTTACTCAGCCTGTCACTAACACTGTGTCCTTTTCTACAAAATGGGTATAACCCTATTGGGAATTTAAATGAGAAGCATGCAATGCTTAGCTTTGTCCCTGACATATAGTAAGTAACCAACAAGCACTAGATGTTAGCTAGAGCTTTGCCTCTCTCCCAGATGAGCTCCAGGGCAAGGCTGCGGTCTTATATTTGTGTATTCCCTTTCTGTAGCACAGAACTGTCCACATAGAGGGCTCCTAGAGCATGTATGCTGAATGAGTGAATAAGATTAATGAATGATTTTTGCTTCCTCCGTTCAAAACCATCTGCTTTATATAAGTAGAAATGGTAAATATATTCAGTCATGTTTAAATAGGGTATAGTAGAAAAGAACTCTGAACCCTGCTGAATATTTTCTGCTCTGCTACCATACCATCACTGACCAGCAAAAGTGCCCCAAGCTCAGGGTGCTATTATAAAGACCAGGTTTCCAAGGAACAAAACATAGGCTATCTCATCATCAGGTGACATTAGCTAGATAATAACATTCTTTGAGACCTAGCTGTTTCCCTGAGACACTACAGAGGAAGAATATTGACCTTGCTCCTTCTCCAGAAGCTACTTTGGTCCCATCTATACTATCACCAAAGGCAAAGAGTTCTCTAACTCTACTCCACCCCCCTCTAACCTACATTATGCTGATCCTCATTACCTGCCTTTGATTATATGGTTCTTCCTGCTTAGAATATCCTTTCCCCTCCACTCTGGCTAACCAAATCTTACCTATACTTCAAGCCTTCACAGATAAAATGAATTGGGTATCATGCTATGTATAGGAGCTTACCAGAAAGAGAGGGATGGAATAGAAGGAAAGGTGGAGGTGGATTGGTACAAGTTGTAAGAGGAAAAAGAACATTTATGGGAGTCCTGATAGTATGAACAAAGACATGGTGTTTGTGAAAGACCATGGTATGTTCGAGAAGTAGCAGTTAGTTAAATGTAACTCCTGTGATAAGCAAAAGTCACTGGCCATAAACATGAAAGGTAAGTTGAGGAAAAATTGTGAAGTGTCTTACTAAAAGTCAGGGATTTAATCTTGTACGTGATGGGGAGTCTAAATAATTCTGAACATAGGATTGTCAAGATAAAAACATGTATTTTAGAAACATCCTAATATGTAAACTAGATTGGAGTTTGTATTAGTTTGCTAGGACTACCACAACAAAGTACTAAAAACCAGGGGGGCTTCAACAAAAAACAATTATTGTCTCACAGTTCTGGAGGCTATAACTCTGAAACCAAAGTGTCACCAGTGTTGGTTTCTCCTGAGAGCTCTGAGAGAAGGATCTGTTCTAGATCTCTCTCCTTGGCTTGCAGATGGCTGTCTTCTCCCTCTGTCTCTTCAGATCATCTTCCCTCTATGAGTCTTTCAGTCCAAATTTCCCACTTTTATAAAGATACCAGTCATATTGGATTAGGGCCTGTCCTAACTACCTCATTTTAATTTGATTACCTCTGTAGATACCCTGTATCCAAATACAGTCACATTCCATGGTACCAGAAATTAGGACTCCAACATATTTTGAAGGACATAATTCAACACATAACAAAGGCCATAGAGACTGGAGGCAGATTAAACAACAGTAAAGGAGCTATATTAATAGGCCAGGTCATACATGCTGAAAAACTAAGCAAAGACCCTACAAATAAGGATGGGGAGCATACAAAGCTTCAAGAAGCAGAATCTAGATGTTAAGGAGAAAGAAGAGTCATAGATGACTCTAGGCTTTATTGTTCAGTTGATTATGTGACTGTTGGTCAGGGATAGAAATTGGTATGTTGGGGTTTGATGATGAATTCAGTTTTAGACATATTAAATGTGAGGTGTCAAGTTAAGGTGTCCAGTTAACAGACAAGTGGGTGGGTCCAGGCTCAGAAAAAGTGTTCAGTTTGGAGATGCCAAGTTGTCATACAGGCCTTCATCAGCATAAAAATGGCAGTTGAAAATCTTAAGTAGATGAAATGACCCAAATAAGGAGCATAGAGTAGCAAGGTAAGAGAATGAAAAAAAGAAAAACAATCAGAGAGGTAGGTGGAAATCCAAGATAGAGTATCGTCACAGAAGACAAGGAAGGGAAGGCTTTAAAGATGAAAGGAAAGTACAACAGCCTCAAATGTAGTAGAGTCAATATGTTGAAAACCTAATGAGAGAGCACTTGACATGGCATTTAGGAGATCTTCAGGTAACTCTTGCAGGAGCAGTTTCAATAATGATTTAAATGGAAACTGCAGAAAAATAGGGTGGTAATTTGAGTAAGTGTTGTTAAAGAAAGATCAATTTAGTGAAAAATGTGTTTGCAAGATAAAGATTAGGCAGTAGAGCATAACAGTGAAGGTGTAGACTTTATTTTGGGGTTCAAATTTCACTTCTGCTACTTCCTAGCTGTGTAAACTGGGAAAGTTGCTTGTTTTTCTGTCTTAAATTCACAACTAAAATATTGGGGAAACAACGGTACTTACTTAATAGGATTGTTGTGAGCATTATGTGAATTGATAAACGCAAAGTGTTCAGTAGAGGGCTTGGCACAGAGTAGGTGTTCAATAAAATGTTAGGTATATTAGGTGGGAATGGTTGGATGGGTGGAAGAACCAAAGAAGGAAAAATAAATTGAAGAAGATTGGAGAGAAGGAAGCTGATGGAACAACTTCTCAGAAGGCATAGGAGAGAATGGATCTTCTTTTGCTTACTAGATCTGTGACCTTGGGTAAAGTACTTTACATTCCTGTGCCTCAGTTTCATATTCTGTAAAGTGGAGATGACAATAATGCCTACCTCACAAAGCTATTTTGAGGATTAAATGAAATGTTACATGAAACACACTTCCCTACTGGGAAGAACTTGGGGAGAAGAATGGTGTATAATCTACATGAAATCATGTGTTCCAGCAAGACTGAAAGTTAAAAAAAAAGTTATCAAGTGAATAATTTTCAAAATTTCATGCTAGAGTAAAACAGTTACATCAGTTATACAATCTTGTGATGTTTCCTTAAAAAGGTTAAGCATTCTTCTAGTGCTAATAAATTTATTGTGATTTTTAAAATAAGTATGCTGAAAATACTTTTTGTATTTCAGTAGTTTCAAATGTGTTTGAAACTTTTTCAGATAATAGTTATAAAACAATAGTTAGTATAAAATTAAATTGTATTAGTTGACATGAATTCAGCAATAAGCTTACTATTTTTTTTCCAAAGGAGTATTATTATCCAAATCATACAAACATAAACCACTTTGTGTCAAGATGAACAATTGAAGATTCATCCTCTTCTTTTTTTTTTTTCTGAGAGTTTTGAGGAAGGATTGCAAGGTTTTGTTTTGTTTTGTTTTGTTTTAACACCTTTATTGGACTATAATTGCTTTACAATGGTGTGTTAGTTTCTGCTTTATAACAAAGTGAATCAGTTATACATATACACATGTCCTCATATCTCTTCCCTCTTGCATCTACATCCTCTTTACTAGACTAGAATTTTAAATATGATAATTATTGATTATTTATCTTCTTTAAAAATGCCTTACTATCTCACTCAGAATAAAAGCCAAAATATTTACAAGGTCCTATATGATCTGGCCCTCTCTGTCTCTCTGAAATCATGTCCTACCACTCTTTTCCTCTCCACTCCAGTGATATTGGTCTTGCTAGTCCTTGAACACACCAAGCTTTTACTATTCTAATTTATCTGTCTAGAATACCCTTCCCTTGGGTATTCTCATGGCTGGCTCTCTCACTTCATTCATTATATTCTTAAATATCACCATATCGGGTGGAGTCACAATGGCAGAACAGGAGGACATGGAGTTCACATCTCCTCACAACTAGGGCACTTACTCGGTGCTGGTGGGGGACTTTGGACACCCAAGGGGACAGAAGGAATCCTTGTGTGACTGGGTAGGATGTGGGGTGGTGGGGGGGAAGGAGTAGAGGAGGAAAAGGGGATGCAGGATGGGACTGGTGCCCCTGAAGGGTGGCTTGGGGAGGGGAGGGGTTCTCATGCTTGGAGGGGTCCACTCATGGTGAGGGGATCAGTGGGGATGGGGAAAGACCTTCAGGGAATGGGAGGAGAATGCAGCCAGCATATCCCCCAACTGCTCAGGCCCCAGTGAGTGTGCTGTGGTCCCAGCCCTGAACCTCTGCCTCCAGGGCCCCCTCCAGCCACACAGGTCCTGAGCCTAAGCCCCCCACTCAGGCCTCTTCCAGCTTTTTTTTTTTTTTTTTGCTATTGTGGTTCTGTTTTGCTTTGTTGTTTCATTTTTATAATTTTTATTCTTTGTTATTGTTCTGCTCCTTTTTGTTTGTTGCCATTTTTTTCTTTTTTTGGGGGGGCATGCCACATGGCTTGCAAGTTCTTTGTTTCCAAGCTGAGGGTCAGGCCTGCGTTCTTCTGGCAGGAGCACTGAGCCACTGGGCTAACATGAACTTCAGGCCCCAGGGAATATAAATTGGTGTGAGTTTTCCTGGAGGTCCTCATCTTGGCACCAAGACATGGCTCCACCCAACTGCCTGTAAGATCCAGTGCTGGACACCTCAGGCTAAACAACCAGCAAGACAGGACCACAGCACCACACATCAAAGCAAAACAAAACAAAAAGAGACCAAAAAAAAGTTACAGATGAAGGAGCAAGGTAAAAACCTACAAGACCAAACAAATGAAGAGGAAATAGACAATCTACCTAAAAAAGAATTCAGAGTAAAGATAGATGATGATATCCAAAATTTTGGAAATACAAAGGAGGCATAGATCGAGAAAATACAAGAAACATTTAACAAGGACATAGAAGAACTAAAGAACAAACAAACAGTGATGAACAGCATGATAACTGAAAAGAAAAATACACTAGAAGGAATCAGTAGCAGAATAACTGAGGTAGAAGAATGAAAAAGTGAGCTGGAAGATAGAATGATGGAGATAACTGCTGAGGAGAAGAAAAAAGAAAAAAAGGATGATAAGAAATGAGGACCATCTCAGAGACCTCTGGAACAAGATTAAATGCACCAATATTCGAATTATAGGGGTCCCAGAAGAAGAAGAGAGAGAGAAAGTGTCTGAGAAAATATTTGAATAGATTATAGTTGAAAATTTCCCTAACATGGGGAAGGAAATAGCCACCCAAGTCCAGAAAGGGCAGAGAGTCCCATACAGGATAAACCCAAGGAGAAACACACCAAAAATCATACTAATCAAACTAACAAAAATTAATTTCAAAGAAAAAATATTAAAAGCAGCATAATCCCCACAATGTTATCAGCTCATTTTCCAATAGAAACTCTGCAGGCCAGAAGGGAGTGGCAGGATATATTTTAAGTGATGAAAGGGAAAAACCTACAACCAGGATTACTCTACCCAACAAGGATCTCATTCAGATTCAACAGAGAAATCAAAAGCTTTACAGAGAAGCAAAAGCTAAGAGAATTCAGCACCACAAAACCAGCTCTATGACAAACGCTAAAGGAACTTCTCTAAGCAGGAAACACAAGAGACGAAAAAGACCCACAAAAACAAACCCAAAACAATTAAGAAAATGGTAATAGGAAGGTACACATTGAAAATAACCTTGAATGTAAATGAATTAAATGCTCCAACCAAAAGACACACACTGGCTGAATGGATACAAAAATAAGACCTGTATATATGCTGTCTACAAGAGACTTACTTCCGACCTAGGGACACATACAGACTGAAAGTGAAGGGATGGAAAAAAAGATATTCCATTCAAATAGCAATCAAAAGAAAGTCAGAGTAGCAATAGTCATATAAGATAAAATAGACTTTAAAATAAAGACTGTTACAAGAGACAAGGAAGGACACTACGTAATGATCAAGGGATCAATCCAAGAAGAAGATATAACAATTTTACATATTTATGAACCCAACATAGAAGCACCTTAATACATAAGGCAAATGCTAACAGCCATAAAAGGGGAAATCAACATTAACACAATAATAGTGGGGGACTTTAACACCCCACTTACACCAATGGACAGATCATCTAGACAGAAAATTAATAAGGAAACACAAGTTTTACATCACACAATAGACCAAATAGACTTAATTGATATTAATAGGACATTCCATCCAAAAGTGGCAGAATACACTTTCTTCTCAAATGCACATGGAACATTCTCCAGGATACATCACATCTTGGGTCACTTATCAACCCTCAGTAAATTTAAGAAAATTGAAATCATTTCAAGAATCTTTTCCAACAATGATATGAGATTACAAATCAATTACAGAAAAAAAAACGTAAAAGAACAAAAACATGGAGGCTAAACAATATGCTACTAAATAACCAAGAGATCACTGAAGAAGTCATAGAGGAAATCAAAAAATTCATGGAAACAAATGACAATGAAAACATGATGACCCAAAACCTATGGGAAGAAGCAAAAGCAGTTCTACAAGGGAATTTTATAAGAATACAGTCCTACCTCAAGAGAAAAAAAAATCTCAAATAAACAACCTAATCTTACACCTAAAGCAACTGGAAAAAGAAGAACAAACAAAACCCAAAGTTAGTAGGAGGAAAGAAATCATAAAAATTAAAGCAGAAATAAATGAAATAGAAATGAAGAAAACATAGCAAAAATCAATGAAATTAAAAGCTGGTTCTTTATAAAGATATATAAAAATGATAAACCTTTAGCCAAACTCATCAAGAAAAAACGTGAGAGGATTCAAATCAATAAAATTAGAAATGAGAAAGGTGAAATTACAACTGATATTGCAGGAATACAAAGGATCATAAGAGACTAAAACAAGCCAATAAAATGGACAACCTGGAAGAAATGGACAAATTCTTGGAAAGGTACAAACTTCCAACACTGAACCTAATAGAAATAGAAAATATAAACCGACAAATCACAAGTAATCAAATTAAAGCTGTGATTAAAAATCTTCCAACAAACAAAAGTCCATGACCAGATAGCTGCACAGGCGAATTCTATCCAATGTTAATGAGGAGCTAACACCCTTCTTTCGCAACTCCTCCAAAAAACTGCAGAGGAAAGAACACTCTCAACTCATTCTACGAGGCTACAATCACCCTGATACCAAAACCAGTCCAGATATCACAAAAAAAGAAAATCACAGGCCAATATCACTGATGAACATAGATGCAAAAATCCGCAACAAAATGCTTACAAACAGAATCCAACAACACATTAAAAGGATCATACACTATGATCAAGTGGGATTTATTCCAGGGATGCAAGGATTTTTCAATATATGCAAATCAATGAATGTGATACACCATATTAACAAACTAAAGAATACAAACGATATGGCAATCTCAATAGATGCAGAAAAAGCTTTTGACAAAATTCAACACCAACTTATGATAAAAACTCTCCAGAAAGTGGGCACAGAGGGAACCTACCTCAACATAATAAAGGCCATATATGACAAACCCACAGCCAACATCATTCTCAATGGTGAAAAACTGAAAGCATTGCCTCTAAGATCAGGAACAAAACAAGGATGTCCATTCTTACCACTATTATTCACCATAGTTATGGAAGTCCTAGCCATGGCAATCAGAGAAGAAAAAATAAATAAAAGGAATCCAAATTGGAAAAGAAGTAAAACTGTCACTGTTTGTAGATGACATGATAAATAGAGAATCCTAAAGATGCTACCAGATAACTAGTAGAGCTAATCAATGAATTTGGTAAAGTAGCAGGTTACAAAATGAATGCACAGAAATATCTGGCATTCCTATACACTAATGACGAAATATCTGAAAGAGAAGTTAAGGAAACACTCCCATTTACCACTGCAACAAAATAATAAAATACCTTGGAATAAACCTACCTAAGGAGGCAAAAACCTGTACTCAGAAAACTATAAAACACTGATGAAAGAAATCAAAGGTGACAAAAACAGATGGAGAGATATACCATGTACTTGGATTGGAAGAATCAATATTGTGAAAACGACTATCCTACCCAAAACAACCTACAGATTCAGTGCAATCCCTATCAAATTACCAATGGCATTTTTCATAGAATTAGAACAAAAAATTTCACAATTTGTATGGAAACACAAAAGATTCCGAATGGCAAAGCAATCTTGAGAAAGAAAAAATGGAGCTGTAGAAAGCAGGCTCCCTGACTTCAGACTATACTACAAAGCTACAGTAATCAAGACAGTATGGTACTTGTACAAAAACAGAAATATTAATCAATGGTACAGGATAGAAAGCCCAGAGATAAACCCATGCACCAATGGACACCTAATCTATGACAAAGGGAACAAGGATATACAATGGGGAAAAGACAGACACTCCAATAAGTGGTGCTGGGAAAACTGCCCAGCTACATGTAAAAGAATGAAATTAGAACACTCCCTAAGACAATACACAAAAATAAACTCAAAATGGATTAAAGACCTAAATATAAGACTGGACTCTATAAAACTCTTAGAGGAAAACAGGAAAAACAGTCTTTGACATAAATCACAGCAAGGTATTTTTTGATCCATCTCCTAGAGTAATGGAAATAAAAACAAAACCAAATAAATGGCACCTAATTAAAGTTAAAAACTTTTGCACAGCAAAGAAAATCATAAATGAAACAAAAAGATAACACTCAGAATGGGAGAAAATATTTGCAAATGAAGCAACTGACAAGGGATTAATCTCCAAAGTATACAAAGAGCTCATGCAGCTCAATATCAATAAAGCAAACAACCAATCCAAAAATGGGTGGAAGATCTAAATAGACATTTCTCTAAAGAAGATATACAGATTGCCAAAAATCACATGAAAGGATGCTCAACATCACTAATCATTAGAGAAATGCAACTCAAAACTACAATGAGTTATCACATCACAACAATTAGAACTGTCATCATCATAATATCTACAAACAATAAATGCTGGAGAAGGTGTGGAGAAAAGAGAACCCTCTTGCACTGTTGGTGGGAATATAAATTGATAGAGCCGCTCTGGCAAACAATATAGAGGTTCCTTACAAAACTAAAAATAGAACTACCATATGACTCAGCAATCCCACTACTAGGTATATACCCTGAGAAAACCATAATTCAAAAAGACACATTTACCCCAATGTTCATTGCAGCACTATTTACAATAGTCAGGACATGGAAGCTACCTAAATGTCCACCAATAGATGAATGGATAAAGAAGATGTGGTAAATACATACATTGGAATATTACTCAGCCATAAAAAAGGAATGAAATTGGGTTTTTTGTAGAGATGTGGATGGACCTAGAGACTGTCATATGGAATGAAGTCATTCAGAAAGAGATAAGCAAATATTGTATGTTAATGCCTATATGTGAAATCTAGAAAAATGATACAGATGAACCAATTTTCAGGGCAGGAATAAAGACTCAGACATAGAAAACAGACGTTGGACACAGTGGGGGAAGGGGGGTTGGCATGAATTGGGAGATTAAGGTTGACATATATACACTACCATGTGTTAAATAGATAGCTAGCGGGAACTTGCTGTATAGCACAGGGAGCTCAGCTTGGTGCTCTATGGTGACCTAGATGGGTGGGATGAGGGGCAGTGGGATGGAGGTCCAAGAGGGAGGGGATATATGTATACACATCGTTGATTCACTTCTTTGTACAGAAACTAACACAACAGTGTAAAGCAACTGTACCCCAATTTTAAAAAAAAAAGTACCATAACAGAGAAGCCTTCCTTGACTGTTCTATATCAAACAGCTCTCCCCAGTCCTTTCTCCCATCTTATTCCCACCTGACAAAAACTTTTGTTTATTGTCTTTCCCCTCCACTAACACACCCTCATTAGAATACAGTCTCCAAAAATGCAGGGGACTTGTAGACTCTCCAGAGTCGTGTGCAGTGATGACACAGAGTAGATCGTCAGTAAACGTTTGTTGAATGAATGAATTAATGAATCTCATAACACAATGTACTTTCGTATTGATTCCTTTGCCTATCACGGGTCCTTACCCTTGAAGGCTGAGGAAAAACTAGGAAGGAACTCAGACCAAAGTAAATGTAGGGGTGAGCTGTACTAGTCTAGGCAAGAACAGCCTAGCCCACCAGATCCTGGCATTACACAACGGGAGTTGGGGGTCAAAACTACTGTGTGTGAAATAGAGAGAGTGTGCAAAGTGTCCTTTTTGCAGTTATCCCTTATGAATCCTTTTTGCCTCTGTGTAGACAGAAATTATCTGCAATCCCAGGAAGCAGAATGAATGACAACAAACTAATTGCTCTGGGAAAGCCACTTGAAGCCTTTGGAGAAGGATTTCTATTGTTTGCCTATAGTAATTGTTAGTGGGTTCACAAAACTTTCATTGTCCTAGGAAGTGAATAACCATATTTCATCAACCATATTTTATGACAGCTATATCCTGCTGTTATATCCTCTCCCAAAGAAAAAACAACATGAATGCAAAGGGACAATCAAATATTAAAATGGAAGCACAGCAATACCTAACATATTCCATGCTTACTAAATGCAAGAGGCAGGCTGTGGAGTCAGCACATAGTTCCTTCCCCACCTTCTACGCCAGGGTATGGATAGCAGAGTTCAGTGTGTGTGACATGTACAAGTGGCTCTTTGCTCTAGGACAAGACTGTACTCCCACTGATGAAAGTAACCAGGAGAGTTCCAGTTGAATTCATGTTTCCTTTGTTTTTAGGACCCCATAAACCAGGGACTTTAGAGAGAAAGAACACTAAGTGAGGCTTTCTTCTTTATCTGAATCCAGTGGATTCAATGATATGGCCATTCCGAATGTCATTTTGAGGTTTTTAAAACCAATTGAGACAAGGGATGGAGGAAGGTGCTTTAGCTAAATGTTGCTGAGAAACCTAGAATCAACACAGGCCCTTGATGGGAGTTGACACTGGGGATGCAAAGAAACCTAGCACATTAAAGAAGGGAGGATCTCTGCGCCTTGCGTGTGTAATACCAGAGACAGTTGAACTGGTAAATTGCAGAGCATTGGAAGCTGTGGCATTCCATTGACCAAATAGAAATAAATACATACATTCATATAGACAATCCATACCTTAAAAAGAAAATCCAGAGTGAAATATTAGACCTAAAACCTTAAACAACATGTTTTCATCTCTTTGACCTGTGGGATATCATTAGGCTCCATCCAGACCTGCCACCCTCCAGAAGCAGAAACATGAGAAAAATAAGCTTGGAAGAGATGCCACTGATCTGTATGAGGCCTTCTAACAAGTTTCCACCACACCAGTTCTTTTATTTAACGGCAGAAGGGAGCTGGTGAAGCCCCCCTCCCCAATACAATCTTCCAGACTGTACATGGACATGTGAATGACATATTAGCCAAGGTGGCCTTGGCTTCCCTATTGAAGCATCCTGCCCTTCTTTCTTTGTATGCCATTTGAACTTGAGCTCCTATCTCTTCCAGCTGGATCTCCCAGTCACTTGGGCTTGGGTATATGGATGTGGTACTAAAGAAAAGGCAATAAAGATGAACAGTGGGAACTTTCACGTGACACATACTTGGTAAATGTTGGAATCAAATTCAACATTCATCTCTAGGAAGAAACCTTGGCCGTCAATCTGTTAAGAAAGGAAACACCACTCTACATGGTCTTGACATATTACAGACACTCAGCAGTGGGATCAGCCACAGGCAGTGAATCTGGCACTCGATCAATATTTGTAGAATAAATTATTTTTTTCCAAATCTTCTGCAATGCCATGGCACCTCTTAGGAAACAGAAATTTTCCTCTTGAGCTATAACTGCAGAGCCTATTGACTCTTCAGTTAACTAATGTGGAACTTGGCAACATTGCCCAGGATGCACCTCCTGAGAATCAACTGGATATTAGAACAAGTTTGGAGGCTGGTATGAGGAAGAAAAACTGTCCTCTCTGTACAAATTCCCCCAACACACACGTATTGTCATAGTAAGGTGAGTCAGTGCCATCCTTCTCGAAATCTAATTTCCAGGATCTATTTCTCACAGTTGAACTAGTGCACTGTCCCTTTAAGAAGCCAGGCAAGATGGAGCCTTCCCAGCTCACGGTTAGAAGCTTTAAGCAGCCAGATAGGGATGCTGGAGGGTGAGAAAAAGAAAGGACGCCTGGAAGGGATAAGTCGAGGCTCTAAGGACAGCAGAGGAAATCAAGGCTCTAATCATACAATCAGCAAATTCTGAGGTACCTATCCCGTGGGTGGCAGCTCCCCTAGGCTTTAAAGCACCACCCCTCCTCCGCTCCCCTCCTCTTCTTACCCCACCCTACCCTGCCCCACCCTCCGGATCCTTCTTGAAAGAGTCTCTTTCTGTAAGGTGGCTCTTCCCCACCGCCCCCCCACCAGCGGAGACCCCAGTGAGGGTGGCAAAAGGAAGGGGAGGGGTGAGGAGGCAAAATGAAAGGGACTTACTTTCGGATTCTGCGCCTCCAAAGGCATCCTCTCCTCCCAGCCCCGGGCCAGGCCGACGGGGCGGGGCTGGGGTTGAGCTGGTGGACTCGGGGTCCTCACTCCCTCGTACTACAAACCTAGTTCAGTGGAGAGTTAGGGTGAATGGGCACCGACTAGGGCCGGTGTACACTCGAATTTAATTATCTGAAAAGGAGACAGAAGGGTTTGAGAGAGTCGATCGGGGTAGGAATGGAGGTGAGCTCTAAAACACTCTTGTCCTCCCTTTCTGGCTAGCTTCCCCCGCCTGGCATTAGCGATATCAGGGGCTATGGTTTTCTTTTTTCTTCCTTTTGGTTTCTCCCAGCTGCCTGTCCCAGACCCCACCCAGCGGCTCCACCCCATCCACTGCTACACATTCTGTCAATCACCAGCCCCTTTAAAGCTGCACCGCACAACTTGGGTTTCCATCTCTCTTTGGCGGGCAGACACAATCACGGGGCTCCTGGCACTTCCAACAACCCCTCCGACATTTCTGTTGAGTTTAGGAAGCTGAGGTTAGTTGCTAGTGGCGGCCTCCTCTACCCCTCTGCCCCGAAACTTGCACAGTCGGCTCCACCCAAATTCCTTCCGGCCGGCTAGGCCACCAAACCCCACCCCATCTCTTTTCTTTACTTCGTTTATGGTAAAAAGTGGTTCCCTAGATCGCCAAGAAAGTTCCTGCAGCGCCCTCATTGGCGCTGCCCACTCTCGTACAGTTTCTGTACTGAAGTGGCTACAGCAGATTTCCTGTCCCTGGGGCCTCTCCGTTTTGCCTGGCCCGATGTGCTCAGTCTTCTCTATCTCTCATCTGTGTAAATCTCCAGGTTTATGAATAGAATCGGGGGAGAGCGGGCGGGGATTCCCAGAAATGTGCTTCATTCCTCTCACCCAAAACAACAGTCCTATGCCAGCGCCCCACTCCATAACTAGGCTGCTCAAAGTTGGAGAAGGGCCCTGAGGTCCCATCCACAGCTATTAGTGGAATTCCAGAATGACCCATCAGAAATCATAGTTACTTCCATTCTCCATTCCAGTTAATGGGAACACCTGGTTGTTCAGGCCAAAAGTCTTGGAGCCACCCTTGAATCCTCCTTTTCTCTCGTGTTTCACATACAGTTCTTCAAAAAATCCTATTGGCCCTGTCTTTAAAATTTGTCCAGAATCTCTCACAATTTCCTGGTCCCAAACACCACCATCAATAGACCCAGCCTCTTTGACTTGATTTATAAAAACCTTGTTCACTCTCCTCTAGCAACACTGATCTCCTTTTTATTACAATATGCTAAGATCTGTCCGACCTCAGGGACTTTGCACTTCCTTTTCTTTCTATCTGGTTGTACCCATGGTGGGCCCCTATATCCTTCAGATCGCAGGAAAGGGAGATTAAAGTAGCTCAGATGGCCCAGGCACTCTCTGTGACCTAATCCCTTTTTATTTTATCACAGCACTGATCACAATCTAAAACAATCTTAGATATGTGTTTTCTTCTGTGGTAAAATGTATTTCCCACTAGAATATAAGCTCAGTAAGAGCAGGGACTTCATCTATTTTGTTCTCTGCTCTGTCCTCAGCACACTGAACAGTGGCTGCCATATAGCAGGAGCTCAGTTAATATTTGTTGAAAGAACAATTGAAGGCAATTTCTTCTTGTATCTATCTGGATGTTATCTGTTTTTAAACAACAAACAGGACTTCCCTGGTGGCACAGTGGTTAAGAATCTGCCTGCCAATGCAGGGGTCATGGGTTGGAGTCCTGGTCTGGGAAGGTCCCACATGCCGTGGAGCAACTAAGCCCGTGTGCCACAACAACGGAGCCTGCACTCTAGAGTCCACAATCCACAAGTACTGAGCCCGCATGCCACAACTACTGAAGACCATGTGCCTAGAGCCTGTACTCTGCAACAAGAGAAGCCACTGCAATGAGAAGCCCATGCACCACAATGAAGAGTAGCCCCTGCTTGCCACAACTAGAGAAAGCCCATACGCAGCAATGAAGACCCAATGCAGCCAAAAATAAATAAATAAATGTATAAAAGCAAACAAACAAACAAAAAAGGCAGCAGAGAATTGCACCTGTTATGAACCACTGGCCCCATGTATTCTCTTAGAACATCTGGACACCTTGTCTCTGGGCTGTTAGCAATGGTAGTTGGAGCAGTAGTAGTGTGCTTTTAGGTTGGCTTTTAGGGTTTGCAGCTGATTGCTGGGGGTTAAGTGTTCTTAGTTTTGTCAAGTCAGTGCTAGGGAGCATAGTTCTTGAGGGGCTGGTTCATCTGAATTAATAGAATCTTTGTCTCTAGGTGTGTTCCTTTTTTGGAGTCAGATTATCTGTATATGCTCTCTTGTACCCCCAAGGATGTATTATTAAATCATTGGATTCCCACAACCTCCCTATGAAGTAGACATTATTATTATTGTCCTCATTTTACAGGTGAGAAAACAAAAGCCCAGGGAAATAGAGTGACTTGCCAAAAATCACACCCCTAGGAAATGGTGAAACCTAGGATTTGAACCCAGGTAGTACAGCTCCAGATATACACACTTTCCCACTACACTATACCTATTTCTTAAACTAAACTTATAATCAATCATGTTATTGGGAAGAGCAGACAACCCAGTTTTCTGGATGTTAATTGGTTAAAGAGGAAGGGGAGCAGCTGAAAATAGACTCATTGGTTACATAAAGGAAGAAGGATGATTTGAGCAATTCTGTAAGCTGTGACTTTTATGCAAGGTCATATGAGGCAGCCATTTCCCTTTTCTAGTGGAAGGAGCTAGGGCTGTTTAGCTTCAGGAGGAAAAGAACCCTGTCTTTTAGCCCTGTCTTAAGCTGTCATTGACACATCCTTGATTGCTTATCCATCATGTGGTCTAACCTCAGCTATCTGTCTGTTCATAGAAGCTACTTCAGCTCGGCCCAATTCTCTAGACTTCTGACTATGGATGATAGATACCTCTTGCTATGTTGCTGCCTATACCTGAGCACAATACCCCAGGGAGATTTGAAAGATTCTATAGTTATGTTCTCAGCACAGTGTTAAGCACTGTAGAGCGTAGGCAGAGAAAGGGCCCACAGGATCAAAGGTCTACCCAGTACTACCACTTATTTGCTGTGTGACTACATGTAAGACTGCATGCAAGGGCTTCATATTCCTCATTGCACAATAAGGAAGTGAATTAATGGTTACCAAAGGCTCCTTCCATCTCAGAAGTTCTGTCAGTTCCCTATGGTCAGCTCACTGATGTCAGAAAGTTCTTATGATGGGAAAAGGCTTTCAATATCAATCTTCTGGGAGAGTGAGCACATTCCCTTAATTTCATTCTTCTTGATGTTAGATTTTAGTAGATAACACTTGGGATGGAGTTGATGTCCAATTAACAAGGACTTACCTCTTTGGAATTGGTTTGAAACCATGGGTTGTCCTGTAATGGCCATGTCTGGTGTCTGTGATATGTGAACCTTCCTTAATGACCATCGTAACTTATTCCAGGGGAATATCCCTGACCCAACTAGTTTCTCTCTCCCAAGAACATGACATTTTGAGTTGAAACAGAGATTGGGAATTCAGAGAGGTGGGGAGTCACTTTAAAGTGGAGAGAAGATCCATAAATGTACACTGCTTTCGTACCCAGAGCTAACCTGGTTCCTACCGTTTCTGAGTCAACTCTTCCTTTAACCCTGTGAGATAGCCCACTATCCTTTCAATAAGTTCCCTAGTTCCCTATTTTTTTAAACTTTTATTAATTATTCTAGCTAGAGTCTACTTATTTACTGCTATAATCACTATGTGCCTGGCAAAAATTTGAAGCTCAATACTTGCTATAACAAGTATTTATTGAGCTTATTTTTCTACGAGACATAGAGTGAGTATGTAGCAGTAAATGGGAAGATGAACAAGCTCTCCCTCACCAAGTCATTGGTCCAGACCTAATCCAAATTCTCACTTTTCTGTGCTTCCATTACTTCCCCATTGTCTTAGGATACAGTTGTATAGATGCTATCTTACTAGACTGTACAAGCTCCTTGGGAATATGGTCTGTGTCTTTTTCATTTTCAAATCTTTTGCAATGACTATCCCAGAGTTTTGTACATAATGGACACTCAAGGCATATTGGAATGAATTCAGTTCCGCACTACACATGTAACCTCAGTCACTCATGTAGCAAACCAAAAAGCCTCCCATATATTAAAAGCAGCTGTGATGCCATGGAAAGAAAACTGGATTTGGAATGAGGAGACTTCCATTTCTAAATTTGTCATTCCCTAGCTGTTTTGCTTGAGGCAAGTTACCTAATTCCTTTGAGCTCTAGCTTCTTCACACAAAAATACAGGAGACAATAATAATACGTCTTTCAAGCTCCTCTGTGCACATCTTAAGATGGCTAAGGAAGTAGAGAGTGATCATCTCCATGTTACTAAATCAAGTGGCCACTTTTCAGTTCTTAATTTGCTTTACCTTTTTTTGGCATAGTTGACCGCTGTTGCTTTCTTGAAGCATTTTTTTTCTCTTGGCAAATATACTTCCATAATTTTACTCTTGCCTCACTGACTGCTCCTTTTTAGTCTCCTTTTCTCCTCCTCTAACTAAGTCTATATATTAGAGTACCTCAAGCCATCTCCTTAACCCTCTTTTCTTTTCTATCTATACTCTCTTCCTAGGGTGATCTCATTCAGTTCTGTAGCTCTGATTATAAGCTGATGAATACCTAGATCTGTCTCGAAACCAAGCCTCTCTGAACTCTAGATCCATATATAGATTATCTCTGAACCTTAGTTTTCTTATCTGTAAAGTGGGGACAATAATAACACCCACCTCAAGATTGGATTCTTGCTACCTCTTCTCAATCTGTTCTTTGAGTAGCCAGATTAATCTTTTAAAATTGGCCAACCAGAGCATGTTATTCCTCTGCCTAATGACTTCCATTGCACTTAAAAAGACCAGATCCTCACTATGATTTAAAAGGCACTTTGTAGTCCCTCCCTGGACTGCTGCTCCAAACTCATCTTCAATTACTCTTCCCTCAAGTCTCAGTACTCCAGAGTCACTCATGTTCCTTTCTATAGTTCCTCAAGATTGGCATGCTTTTGTCCATCTCAGGACCTTAACACATGCTATTCTTTCACCTGAAGTACTCTTCTACTCACTCTTTACCTGGTTTGCTTCTATTAATTATTCAAATAGAAATTAATGATAGAGTAATGCAATGCAATGACCAGATTTTAATAACATAATGTTGAATGAAAAAAGTAAGCCCCAGAAGACAGACAGCACATGATTTAATATCAATTGATAAAGTTTGAAAATAAGTAGAACTAAGAAATATGTAGCCTATTCATTTCACATATACATATATATAATAAAACTATTTTTAGGTCAAGGGAATGAGAGATACTTCTAGATACTTCTAGGTTACTTCTGAGGAAGGAGAATGGGATAGAATAGATACCCATAAGTAGATATGTTATTGGTAATGTACTAGCTTTTGGTTTGAGTGGTGGTCCCAGATATTTTTTATATTATTAAAAAAATAAATGATGTAAATGGACAAGGAATAATGTGTCAAGGACTAAAGATTATCATTAATCTAATTTTACATAACTGAACTCCACTAACAATGTTTTTAAAAACTATAAAAGACCAGAGAAGAATACTGGAATTCTCTCAGATTGAGAAAGCTATTTTAAAACATGACACCAGTGGAAACACCACAAAACAAAACATAATTAGATTTGTTAACAGACAAAAGTTAAATATTCCACCACATACCATAGGTAAAGGCAAAAGGCAAAGGACAAATTGGGTGAAAGTACTTTCAACAAAGGTTAATGTCCTTAATATATAAAGTGCTCTTATAAATATTAAGAAAAATAGTCATCAGCACGGAGAAAGTGAGTCATCTTAAAGCAAATTTTATTTTATTTTCAGCTTTGAGGTATAATTGACACATAAAATTGTATGAGTTGAAAGTGTACAACATGATGATTTGATCATTGAGAAGTGATTATCGAAATCAAGTTATCTAACACATCCATCACCTCATGTAGTTACCTTTTTTATCCAGTAGTAAGAATGCTTAAGATCTCCTTTCTTAGTAAATTTCAAGGATGAAATACAATATTATTAACTATAGTCACCATGTTGTTCATTAGATCCTCAGGACTTATTCATCATATAACTAAAAATTTGTACACTTTGACTAACATTTTTCCATTTCCCCCACCTCCCAAACCCCTGGAAACCATCATTCACTCTCTTTGTCTGTGAATTTGACTTTTTTTTTTCAGATTCCACATATAAGTGATACCATACAGTATTTGCCTTTCCCTGTCTGGTTTAGCATAATACCCTCTAGGTTCATCCATGTTGCTGCAAATGGCAGGATTTCCTTCTTTTTATGGCTTAATAATAGTCTATTTTATGTACATTATAATATACATTATATTATATATGCCACTATTTTATATATATATATATATATATATATATATATATATATATATATATATATATATGCCACATTTTCTTTATGCATTCATTTTCCAGCACACACTTAGGTTCTTTCCATATCTTGGCCTTTGTGAATAATGGTGAAATGAACATGGGAGTACAGCTCTCTCTTCAAGGTACTCATTTTGTTTCCTTTGGATATATAACCAGAAGTGGGATTACTGCATCATATGGTAATTCTATATTTAATTTTTTGATAAACCTCCATACTGTTTTCCATAATAGCTATACCAAGTAACATTCCACCAACAGTGTACAAAGGTTCCCTTTTCTTCACATCCTCACCAACATTTGTTATCTCTTGTCTTTTTGATAATAGCCATCATGACAGGTGTGAGTTGATTCCTCATTGTGGTTTTGATTTGTATTTCCCTGTTGATTGATAACGTTGAGCATATGTTCAAGTATCTGTTAGCCATTTGTATGTCTTCTTTGGAAATATTCAGGTCCTTTGTCCATTTTTTAATCTGAACATTTGTTTTGTTTTGTTTTTGTTTTTTACTTTTGAGTTATGTGAGTTCTTTATATATTTTGAATATTAACCCTTACCAGAAATGTGGTTTGCAATATTTTCTTTCATTCCATAGGTTGCCTTTTCATTTTGCTAATGGTTTCCTTTGTTGTGCAGAAGCCATTTAGTTTATTGTAGCCCCACTTGTTTATTTTTGCTTTTGTTTCTTGGCTTTGGTTGTCATATTCATGAAATTATTGCCAAAGCCAATGTCAAGGAGATCTTAGCCCTGTTTTCTTCAATTAGTTTTAAAGTTCCAAGACTTACCTTTAAATATTTAATCCATTTTGAGTTAATTTTTGTGAGTGGTGTAAGATAGGAGTCCAGTTTCATTCAACTGCACGTGAGCATCCAGTCCCCAACATTTATTGAAGAAACTATCCTTTCCTCATTGTGTGTTCTTTGCTCCCACATCAAAGACTAGTTGAGCATATATGCATGGGTTTATTTTTGTGCACTCTATTCTGTTCTCTTGATGTATGGGTGGTTTTTATGCCAGAACCATACTGTTTTGATTACTATACTTTTGTAGCATAATTTGAAATCAGAAAACTTGATACCTCCAGCTTTGTTCTTCTTGCTCAAGATTGCTTTGAGTATTCAGGGCCTTTGGGGTTCCATATAAATTTTAGGATTTTTGCTTATTTTTCTGTAAAAAAAAATGGCATCAGAATTTTGATAGAGATTGCACTGAACCTATAAATCACTTTGGGTAGTATGGACATTTTAACAATATTTATTCTTCCAACCCAAGAACTCAGACTATCTTTCCATTAATTTGGGTCTTCATCAATTTCTCTCATCAGTGTCTTATAGTTTTCAGTGTACAGGTTTTTTACCTACTTAGTTAAATTTATTCCTAAGTATTTTATTATTTTTGATGCTATTGTAATGACATTGCTTTCTTAATTTCTCTTTCAAGTAGTTTGTTGTCAGTGTATAGAAACAGAACTGATTTTTGTATGTTGATTTTGTATCCTTCAACTTTACTGAATGTGTTTAGTAATTCCAACAGTTTTTTGTTTGTTTGTTTGTTTTGTTTTGTTTTGTTTTTTGGAGTCTTTAGGGCTTTCTCTATATAGAAGATCAGGTCATTTGCAAACAAAGATAATTTTACTTCTTTCTGACTTGTATACCTTTATTTCTTTTTTCTTTTTTCTTTTTTTGGCCTAATTGCCCTGTCTAGGACTTCCAAATAATATGTTGAATAAAAGTGGGAAAAGTGGGAAAAGTGGGCCTCCTTGTCTTTCAGCTTTTTAGCGTTGATTATAATGTTACTTGTGGGCTTGTTATTATAGCATAATAACATAATAAATTATGTTGAGATACATTCCTTCTATAATTAATTTGTTGAGAGTTTTTATCATGAAAGGATATTGAATTTTCGAATGTTTTCCCTGCATCTATTGAGATGATCATATGATTTTTATTCTTTATTCTGTTAACGTGATGTATAACATTTATTGATTGTATATATTGAACCATTCTCACATCCCAGTGATAAACCCCACATGATATATTATCCTTTTAATATGCTGGTGAATTAAGTTTGCTAGTAGTTTTTGGAGCATTTTTGCATCCATGTTCATCAGAAATATAGTCCTGTAATTTTCTTTATGTGTAGTATCCTTTCCTGGCTTTGGTATCAGGAGAAAGCTTGGTTGATAAAATGAGCTTGGAAGCCTCCCTCCTCTTCAACTTTTTGTAAGAATTTGAGAAAGATTGGCATTAATTCCTGTTTAATTGTTTGATAAAATACATCAGTTAAGCTACCTGGTCTGGGGTTTTCTCTGTTGGGAGATTTCTTATTACTGATTCAATCTCCCTACTAATTATAAGTCTATTCAGATTTTCTATTCTTCATGATTCAGTTCTTGGTAGGTTGTATGTTTCTAGGATTTGTCTATTTCTTCTTGGCTATCCAATTTTTTGGCTGATTATTGTTTATAGTAGTCTTTTACGATCCTTTTTATTTCTGCAGTATCAATTGTAATGTCTCCTCTTTCATTTCTGGTTTTATTTTAATCTTCTCTCTTCTCTTAGTCTAGTTAAAGATTTCTCTTTCTTTCTCTGTTTTTTCAAAAAAACAGCTCTTAGTCTGGTTGATCTTTTCTGTTTTTTTCTGTTCTCTTTTATATTTATTTCTGTTTTGATTTTTGTTATTTCCTTCCTTCTGTTAACTTTGGACTTAGTTTTTTCTTCTTTTTCTAGTTCCTTGAGGTATAGAGTTTGAGGGATGTTTTTTGAGATATATATATTATATATATATATTTTCTTAATGTTGGTGTTTATCACTATAAACTTCCCTCTTCTAACTACTTTTGCTATATCCTGCAAATTTTGGGGTGGTGTGTTTTCATTTTTGTTTGTGTCAGGACATTTTTTGATTTCTTCCTTGAGACATTTATTATTAAGGATGTATTATTTAGTTCCCGCATATTTGTGAATTGTCCAGCATTTGTACTGTTATTGATATCTAGTTTCATACCACTGTGGTTGAAAAAGATACTTTATATGATTTCAGTCTACTTAAATTTGTTAAGACTTGTTTTGTGACCCAACATATATCCTGAAGAATATTTCTAAGAATGTGTATTCTGCTGCTGTTGTATGTATGCCTTTTCTCCATCCTACAAATCCAGAGTGGGTGCTGAGAGCCTCCTGTTTGTTTTTTCTAGGGTGGTGCCCTGAAATGCTTAAGTCTCTGAGCCTTTTCCTTATCCCTCATATTTTGGTCTGCTTTCTGTACTTGCACGCTAGCAAGTACCAGCACCCACTGTCTACAAGAGTACATGTGAGGACCTGGACATTGGAGGGTTAAAGAGAGTGAAGGGGAGATGGGCAGAGCATTTGGGCTGCCTGTGTGCCAGTTTGGGTGTTCTTCAAGTGAGCATCCCCAGCAATTCATGGGCAGGATTCTTGATGGTGTCCAAGAATGAGTTAATAGGAAGAACAATGAAGAAGTTAGTAGTGTTCCTTTGATGAGTTCTGAGCCCTGGCTGCTATGCTCCCAACCTCTCCCAACCCCTCAGCCTTGCAGATCACCTTAGTAATCTGGGTAAGGTGAGAAAGAATGGGGCCTTTTGGGCAGCATCTTGCATGTCTGGGAAAGCCATTCACCCACATCTCTCACTTCCCCTTATGGGAAAAATTGTGTGTTGAGGGGATCTCCCTAGGCACTGAGTCATACCACCTTGAGAAAGGGATGATATGGGCAAAGTGAAGTTGTTCCTCTTACCGTCTTCAATGCATCTATTCTCAGACATTTTTGCTCCAACAGTGCTCTCGAACTTCTCCACTGGACTCAAGGACTCCAACAAAGGTACTCTCATCTGTGGGTAATGGACAAAATCAATGTTACATGGAGAAATGACAGTAGAGAACTCCTCTTTTGCCATCTTCCTGTCATCACTCCCTTAAAGCAAATTGTAAAAATCAGTAATTTGCAAAGGACAGTCAATTCAACAATTGGTTCTGGGAGAATTATGTCCACATGTTAAATAATGAAGTTGGACCCTTACCTTATATCATATACAAAAATTAACTCAAAATGGATTAAAGACCTAAATGTAAAAGCTACAACTATCAGACTCTTAGAAGAAAACATAGGGGGAAAGCTTCATGAAATTGGATTTCACATTGATTACTTGGATATGACATCAAAAGCTTAGGCTACAAAAGAAAAAAAAAACTAAATACATTGGATTTCATCAAAATTTTAAAATTTTCTGCACAATCAAGAGAGTGAAATGTAGACCCACTGAATGAGAGAAAATAATTCCAAATCATGTATCTTATAAGAGATTTGTATATAAAGAACTCCTACAACTCAAAAACAACAACAAAATAACCCAATACAAAAAATGGACAAAAGAGTTGAATAGACATTTTTCCAAAGAAGATATACACATGGCCAGCAAGCATATGAAAATATGATCAACATTACTACTCACTAGGGAAATACAAATCAAAACCACAATGAGATAACACTTCATGTCCATTGGGATGGTTATTATCTTAAAAAATAAGAAAATAGATGTTCGTGAGGATGCGGATAAATTGGAAACCTTATATATTGCTGATAGGAATGTAAAATTGTGCAGTCATTTTGGAAAATAGCATGGTGGTTCCTTAAAAATGTAAACATGAAATTACTGTATGATCCAGCAATCTACTCCTAGGTGTATACTTAAAAGAATTGAAAGCAAGGAACCAAACAGATACTTGTACACTAATGTTCATAGCAACATTATTCACAATAGCCAAAAGGTATGAACAACCCAAATGTCCACTAACAGATGAATGGATAAGTAAAATACAGTATATGCATACAATGGAATTTATTCTGCCTTAGTTTAGTTAACATCTGGAAGAATGAAATTCTGATATATGCTAAAACATGGATGAACGTTTAACAGACCCAAAAGGACAAATGTTGTATGATTCCACTTATATGATATACTTAGAAAAGGCAAGTTATTCAATAATAGACACAGAAGGTAAAGTAGAGATTACCAGAGGCTGGTGGGAAAGGAGGAAGTGGGAAGTACTGATTAATAGTTAGAGAATTTCTGTATGGGATAATGAAAAAAGTTCAGAAATGTATAATGGTGATGGTGTCACAACACTGTGAATGTACTTACTTGTATTCTTGAAAATTATTACTAAAAAAATCATATGCACATGGATTAATATCAATATGTGGCAGTACCTATCTGTATGAAAAGACATTTTCAAAGGTGAAATACATAAAATCTCATAGCAAATCATCATTGACAGACACATTTCAGTTGATTTTGGTAATAGGAACAATAACTTTGAAATATTACCTTAAAAACTTAATTCTTGGATGAAGGTTGTGAAAAAGTACAAACTTCCAGGTATAAGATAAATAAGTACCACATGTACATGTACAGAATGATGACTATATTTAACACTACTGTATGATATGTATGAAAGTTTTTAGAGTAAATCCTAAGAGTTCTCATTACAAGGAAAAAATTTATTTTCTTTTTTTGTATTTTCTTTTTATTGTATCTATATGGGATGGTGGATGCTAACTAAATCTATAGTGATAATCGTTTAAATATGTATGTAAGTCAAACCATTATGCTGTATACTTTAAACTTATAAAGTCATGTATGTCAATTATATCTCAATAAAACTGGAAAAAATTAAAAACCAAATAAGAAAAAAATATATATATATCACTATTTTTTTTAATTTAATTCTTCTCAATATTAAACCTGTATTACAAAATTCTATTCAACTATAATAATATTATCATTATAATTATAATATATTATATTATTATTAGAATTTCATCAATAAAATATTTATGGGAATAAATATCAATAATTTGCCTTTTACTCTCTCCTTCATCTGGAGAGCCAGTGAGCTCACAGGGAATATGGTACTGCATTTCTCTTTGCCATAGGTTCTCTCTCTATGGGAGAGAACAGTTTTGCTAGTACCGTCTACTTCTGAGTGGGCATGAGTATCTGGAACTTCCATTATCAGAAATCTAATACTTCATTTTAAATCATGAAATCTCTAAGTATATTCTGCTAAAAGTAAATAACTGGGGAACTTCCCGTCTATATAATACCTATTTTTCCTTGCTCCCATCCACTAAGCACAACTATAAACCCTTGAAATTATTCAAGAGACAACCAAAGGAGAAATCTGTGGCAAGAAGGTAGTAAGAAAAAGGTGAACTTGTTTGTGACCTCAGGACTAGAGAAACATGTCAGCAGGCCATCTTATGTCCCCTTCCCACACACAACAAAAGAAGGTGACCCAGAACCAGCATTTCCTAGCAACAAAAGACAACCCAAGTAAGCAATTATACTCCAATAAAGATGTTTTAAAAAAAGACAACACAAGTAGGCACATTTCTCCCCTAGATTAAAAGGGAATTCTTCTGACACCACCAGCAAGGGGGAATCCATTGGAAGCCCCACCAAGTATAAGAGTTCAGGAGAAGTTCTCTCCTTCCCTGCAGATCCTGAGACTGCTAAGAGATACCCAGGTGGACAGACAAAACTAGGAAGAGAGACTGAGCCACAGTAAGCAGCCTGGCCTGAGGAGATTCTTTTTCCCCACTGGTCATGAAGCTCCCTTCACCCTGAGATTATTGGACCAGGCAAGAAGATCACCCTTCAATCCTACAAGCCTGAGAATCTCACTTACCCAGAGAAGCCAAGGGGCACAAATAGAGGATCCCACCACAAGCATCTGGCTCAGGAAATACTCACCATCACCCACTGCAGGGCATCATTTCCTGCCACAACAAGGGCTTTCAAGGGAAGCATCTTTGATCTTGTAGCCATAAGACGTCCCTTTTCCAAATGGGGACCAGAAAACCTAGAGACACCCAGAAGCCTGGCCTGGGGAAACCCTTTTTGCCACTTCAGGTTCCACCAGCAGGGTCCAGCGACAGCCGTAGTGGCAGCAAGTCAATCAAAATAAGACCAGAACGACTGTTAAACTATCATTAAAACCACAGGCAACCAAAGTAGGCATGCTAAACTGAAACAAAGTAACTGCCTTCTGAAATAAATTATATTAAGGTAGTAGACAAAATTTTCAGGATACAATAGAAAATCACTCGTCATGCCAAAAGTCAAGAAAATCACAACTCGAATAAGTAAAGGTAATCAACTTATACCAATGCTGAAATTTTGAATTGGCGGAATTATCTGGCAAGGATTTTAAGGTAGCCATTATAAAAATGCTTCAAAATTCAATTATAAATTAAATTCTCTTGAGATAAATAAAAAATAGAAAATCTCAGCAAAGACATAGAAGCTATTAAAAAATTGAAATTATAGGATCAAAAATAAAAAAACAGATTTTTTAGAAAAATTTTTTGTTTGTTTGTTTATTTTCTCAAGGCCTATGTTTTTGCTTTGTGTTTATCCATTTTAAATATAGCAGTGTGTACATGTCAATCCTAAACTACCTAACGATCCTTTCCCCCAACCTTTGTCCCCTGGTAACCATAAGTTCATTCTCTAAGTCTGTGAATCTGTGATTCAGACTCACAAATGATACATATAAGTTCATTTGTATCATTTATTTTTAGATTCTTCATATAAGCAATATCATACGATATTTCTCTTTCTCTGTCTGACTTACTTCACTCAGTATGACAATCTCTAGGTCCATCCATGTTGCTGCAAATGGCATTATTTCACTCTATTTAATGGCTGAGTAATATTCCATTGTATATATGTACCACATCTTTATCCATTCCTCTGTCGATGGCCATTTAGGTTGCTTCCATGACTTGGCTATTGTAAATTGTGCTGCAATGAACATTGGGGTGCACAGATCCTTTCAAACCATGTTTATCTCCGGATATATGCCCAGGAGTGTGGTTGCAGGATCATATGGTAGCTCTATTTTTAGTTTCTTAAGGAACCTCCATAATGTTCTCCACAGTGGCTGTACCAATTTACATTCCCACCTACAGTGTAGGGGGGTTCCCTTTTCCCCACACCCTCTCCAGCATTTACTGTTTGTAGATTTTTGATGATGGCCACTTTGACTGGTATGAGGTGATACCTCATTGTAGTTTTGATATGAATTTCTCTAATTATTAGTGATGTTGAACATCTTTTCATATGCCTCTTGGCCATCTGTATATCTTCTTTGGAGAAATGTCTATTTAGGTCTTCTGCCCATTTTTGATTGGGTTGTTTGTTTTTTTCTTTTTACATTGAGCCACATGAGCTGCTTGTAAATTTTGAAGATTAATCTCTTATCAATTGCATTGTGTGCAAATATTTTCTCCCATTCTGTGTTTTTTTTTTCATTTGTTTGTGGTTTCCTTTACTGTGCAAGACCATTTGACTTTAATTAGGTCCTATTTGTTTATTTTTGTTTTTATTTCCATTACTCTAGGAGATGGATCAAAAAACATATTGCTGCAGTTTATGTCAAAGAGAGTTCTGCCTATGATTTCCTCTAAGAGTTTTATAGTATCAGAGTTTATTTTTGTGAATGCTGTTAAAGAATGTTCTAATTTCATTTTTTTAAACATGTAGCTGTCCAGTATTCCTAGCATAAGTTACTGAAGAGACTGTCATCTCCATTGTATAGTCTTGCCTCCTTTGTTGTAGATTAATTGACCATAAGTGCATGGGTATATTTCTGGGATTTCTTTCCTGTTCCATTCATCTATATTTCTGTTTTTGTATGAGGACCATACTGTTTTGATGACTTTAGTTTTGTAGTATAGCCTTAAATCAGAGAGACTGATTCCTCCAGCTACGTTTTCTTCCTCAACATTGTTTTGGCTATTCGGGGTCTTATGCGTCTCCGTACAAATTTTAAGATTTTTTGTTGTAGTTCTGTCAAAAATGCCATTGGTAATTAGGTAGATATTGCATTGAATCTGTAGACTGCATTGGGTAGTATAGTCTTTCTGACAATATTGATTCTTCCTATCCAAGAACACGGTATATCTTTCCATCTATGTCACCTTGAATTCCTTTCATTACCGTCTTACAGTTTTCAGAGTACAGGTTTTTTGCCTCCTTAGGTAGGTTTATTCTTAGGTATTTTATTATTTTTTGAGGCAATGGTAAATGGGACTGTTTCCTTAATTTCACTCTCTGATCTTTCATCGTTAGTGTAGAGAAAGCAAAATATTTCTGGGTATTAATTTTGTATCCTGCAACTTTACCAAATTGATTGATGAGCTCTAGTAGTTTTCTGGTAGCATCTTTAGGATCTTATATATATAACATCATGTCATCTGCAAACAGTGACAGCTTTACTTCTTTTTTTTTTTTTTTTTTTTTTTTTTTTTGCTGTACGCGGGCCTCTCACTGCTGCGGCCCCTCCCGTTGCGGAGCACAGGCTCCGGACACACAGGCTCCGCGGCCACGGCTCGCGGGCCCAGCCGCTCCGCGGCATGTGGGATCTTCCGGGATCGGGGCACGAACCCGTGTCCCCTGCATCGGCAGGCGGACTCTCAACCACTGCGCCACCAGGGAAGCCCTTTACTTCTTTTTTTTAAGCATCTTTATTAGAGTATAATTGCTTTACAATGGTGTTTCAGTTTCTGCTTTATAACAAAGTGAATCAGTTATACATATACATATGTCCCCATATCTCTTCCCTCTTGCATTTCCCTCCCTCTCACCCTCCCTATCCCAACCCTCTAGGTGGTCACAAAGTACTGGGCTGATCTCTCTGTGCTATTCAGCTGCTTCCCACTAGCTATCTATTTTACGCTTGGTAGTGTATATATATATATATCTCCATGCCACTCTCTCACTTTGTCCCAGCTTACCCTTCCCCCTCCCTGTATCCTCAAGTCCATTCTCTAGTAGGTCTGTATCTTTATTCCCTTCTTGCCCCTAGGTTCTCCTGACCATTTTCTATTTTTTTCTCTTTTTAGATTCCATATATATGTGTTAGCATACGGCATTTGTTTTTCTCTTCCTGACTTACTTCACTCTGTATGACAGTCTCCGGGTCCATCCACCACACTATAAATAACTCAGTTTCGTTCCTTTTTATGGCTGAGTAATATTCCATTGTATATATGTGCCACATATTCTTTTTCCATTCGTCTGTTGATGGACACTCAGGTTGCTTCCATGTCCTGGCTATTGTAAATAGAGCTTCAGTGAACATTTTGGTACATGACCTTTTTTGAATTATGGTTTTCTCAGGGTATATGCCCAGTAGTGGGATTGCTCAGTCGTATGGTAGTTCTATTTTTAGGTTTTTAAGGAACCTCCATACTGTTCTCCATAGTGGCTGTATCAATTTCCATTCCCACCAACAGTGCAAGAGGGTTCCCTTTTCTCCACATCCTCTCCAGCATTTATTGTTTCTAGATTTTTTGATGATGGCCATTCTGACCAGTGTGAGATGATATCTCATTGTAGTTTTGATTTGAATTTCTACTTCTTTTCCAATTTGGATTCCTTTTATTTCTTTTTCTTCTCTGATTGCAGTGGCTAAGAATTCCTAACTATGTTGAATAAAAGTGGTGAGAGTGGACACCCTTATGTTGTTCCTCATCTTAGAGGAAATACTTTCAGCCTTTCACCATTGAGTATGATGTTAGCTGTAGGTTTATCATTTATGGCCTTTATTATGTTGAGGTAAGCTCCCTCTGCTCACTCTCTGGAGATTTTTTATCATAAATATGTGCTGAATTTTTTCAAAAGCTTTATCTGCATCTATTGAGATGATCATATGATTTTCGTTCTTTATTTTTTTTATGTGGTGTATCACACTGATTGATTTTGGGATATTGTAAAATCCTTGCATCCCTGGGATAAATCCCACTTGATCATGGTGTATGATCCTTTTAATGTACTGTTGGATTTGGTTTGCTAGTATCTTGTTGAGGATTTTTGCATCTGTGTTCATCAGTGATATTGACCTGTAATCTTTTATGTGTGGTATCTTTGTCTGGTTTTTGTATTAAAGTGATGGTGTCCTCATTGGATGAGTTTGGGAGTGTTCCTTCCTAAGCAATTTTTGAAATAGTTTCAGACTGATGAATATTACCTCTTCTCTAAATATTCAATAGAATTCACCTGTGAAGCCATCTTGTCCTCCACTTTTGTTTGTTGGGAGTTTTTAATCACAGTTTTGCTTTCACTACTTGTGATTGTTCTGTTCATATTTTCTATTTCTTCCTAGTTCAGTGTTTGGAGATTGTACTTTTCTAAGAATTTGCCCATTTCTTCTAGGTTGTCAATTTTATTGTCATATAGATGCTGGTAGTAGTCTCTCATGGCCCTTTGTGTTTCAGTGGTGTCCATTGTAACTACTCCTTTTTCATTTCTCATTTTATTGATTTGGGTCTTCTCCCTTTTTTTTCTTGATGAGTCTGGCTAAAGATTTATCAATTTTGTTTATCTTTTTAAATAACAAGCTTTTAGTTTCATAAATCTTTACAATTGTTTTCTTCATCTCTATTTCATTGATTTCTTTTTTAAAAACTTTTTATTTTATATTGGAGTACAGTTGATTAACAATGTTGTGATGGTTTCAGGTGTACAACAAAGTGATTAAATTATACATATACATGTATCTACTCTTTTTCAAATTCTTTTCCCATTTAGGTTCTTACATAATATTGAACAGAGTTCCCTGTTCTATACGGTAGGTCCTTGTTGGCTACCCATTTTAAATATAGCAGTGTGTACATGTCAATCCCAAACTCCCTAACTATCTTTTCCCCCCACCCTTCCCCCATGGTAACCATAAGTTTGTTCTCTAAGTCTGTGAGTCTGTTGTTTTAATATAAATAAGTTCATTTGTATCATTTCTTTTTAGATTCCTCACATAATTGATATCTTATGATATTTCCCCTTCTCTGTCTGATGTCACTCAGTATGAAAATCTCTAGGTCCATCCATGTTACTGCAAATGGCATTATTTAATTCTATTTAACAGCTGAGTAATATTCCATTGTATATATGTACCACATCTTCTTTATCCATTTCTCTGTTGATGGACATTTAGGTTGCTTCCATGTCTTGGCTATTGTAAACAGTGCTGCAATGAACATTGGGGTGCATGCATCCTTTCAAACCATGTTTTTCTCCAGATATATGCCCAGGAGTGTGGTTGAATGATCATATGTTAGCTCTATATTTAGTTTCTTATGAAACCTCCATACTGTTCTTCACAGTGGCTGTATAAATTTACAAACAGTGTAAGAGTTCCTTCTCTCCACACCCGCTCCAGCATTTATTGTTTGTGGATTTTTTGATGATACATATTTTAACTAGTGTGATGTGATATTTACAATTCTCTAATAATTAGTGATGTTGAACATATTTTCATGTGCCTCCTGGCCATCTGTGGGTCTTCTTTGGAGAAATGTCTATCTAGTTCTTTTGCCCATTTTTTGATTGGGTTTTTTGTTTTGATGACATTAAGCTGCATGAGCTGTTTATAAGTTTTGGGTACTAATCCCTCTGGCTCACATCATTTGCAAATATTTTCTCCCAATCTGTGGGTTGTCTTTTCCTTTTGTTTATTGTTTCCTTTGCTGTGCAAAAACTTTTGAGTTTGATTAGGTCTCATTTGTTTACTTTTGATTTCATTTCCATTATCCTGTGAGACAGATCAGAAAAGATATTGCTGCAATTTATGTCAGAGTGTTCTGCCTATATTTTCCTCTAAGCATTTTATAATGTCTGTCTCACACTTATGTCTTTAATCCATTTTGAGTTTATTTTTGTGTATGATGTTAAAGAATGTTCTAATTTCATTTTTTTACATGTAGCTATCCAGTCTTCCCAGCACCATTTATTGAGTAGACTGTCTTTTCTACAATGCATAGTCTTGCCTCCTTTGTCATAGCTTTTTAAAAACAAGTTTATTTATTTATTTATTTGTTTGTTTGTTTTTGGCTGCATTGGGTCTTTGTTGCTGCATGCAGGCTTTCTCTAGTTGCAGTGAGTGGGGGATACTCTTCATTGCAGTGTGTGGGCTTCTCATCAAGTTGGCTTCTCTTTGTTGCAGAGCACAGGCTCTAGGTGCACAGGCTTCAGTAGTTGTGGCTCGTGGGATCTAGAACACAGGCCCAGTAGTTGCAGTGCACGGACTTAGATCCTCCGTGGCATTTGGGATCTTCCTGGACCAGGGCTTGAACCCATGTCCCCTGCATTGGCAGGCAGATTGTTAACCACTGTGCCATCAGGGAAGTCCCCTTTGTCATAGCTTAACTGACCATAAGCGTGTGGGTTTATTTCTGGGGTTCCTCTCCTATTCCATTAATCTATATTTCTATTTTTGTGCCAGTACCATACTGTTTTGATGACTATAGCTTTGTAGTATAACCTTACATCAGGTAGCCTGATTCCTCCAGCTCTGTGTTTCTTTCTCAAGATTGCTTTGACTATTTGGGGTCTTATGTGTCTCCATACAAACTTCATGATTTTTTGTTCTAGTTCTCCAAAGATGCCTTTGATAATTTGATAGGGATTGCACTGTATCTATAGACTGCCTTGGGGTGTATAATCATTTTGACAATATTGATTCTTCTAATCCAAGAACATGGTATAACTTTCCATCTGTTTGTGTCGTCTTTGACTTCTTTCATCAGCATCTTATAGCTTTCAGAATATAGATATTTTACCTCCTTAGGTAGTTTTATTCCTAGGTATTTTATTCTTTTTGTCACAGTGATAAATGGGAGTGTTTCCTTATTTTCTCTTTCAGATTTTTTGTCATTTGTGTATAAGAATGCCAGAGATTTCTGTGCATTAATTTTGTATCCTACAGCTTTAACAAATTCATTGATGAACTCTAGTAGTTTTCTGGTAGCATCTTTAGGATTCTCTGTGTATAGTAACATGTCGTCTGCAATGACAGTTTTGCTTCTTTTCCAATTTGGATTCCTTTTATTTATTTATTTATTTATTTATTTATTTATTCTTCTCTGATTGCCATATCCAAGACTCCCAAAACTATATTGAATAAAAGTGGCAAGAGTGGACACCCTTATCTTTTTCCTCATTGTAGAGGAAATGCTTTCAGCTTTTTATCTTTAAGTATGATGTTAGCTGTAGGTTTATCATTTATGGCCTTTATTACATTGAGGTAGATTCCTTGTATGCCCACTTTCTGGAGAGTTTTTTTCATAAATCAGTGCTGAATTTTTTTCAAAATACTTATCTGCATCTATTGAGATAGATGATCATGTGGTTTTATTCTTCAATTTGTTGATGTGGTGTATCACACTGATTGACTTTGGGATATTGAAAAATCCTTTCACCCCTGGGATAAATCCCACTTGGTCATCGTGTGTGATCCTTTTAATGTATTATTGGAGTTGGATTGTTAGTATCTTGTTGAGGATCTTTGCGTCTATGTTCATCAGTGATATCTGCCTGTAATTTTCTTTTATTGAGGTATCATTGTCTGGTTGGTATCAGGGTGATGGTGGTCTCGTAGAATGAGTTTGGGAGTGTTCCTCCCTCTGCTATATTTTGGAAGAGTTTGAGAAGGATAGGTGTTAGCTCTTCTCTAAATGTTTCATAGAATTCACCTGTGAAACCATCAGTTCCTTGACTTTTGAGTGTTGGGAGTTTTTAAATCACAGTTTCAATATCAGTGCTTGTGCTTGGTCTTTTCATATTTTCTATTCCTTGTTCAGTCTTGGAAGCATTCACCTTTCTAAGAATTTTTTCCATTTCTTCCAGGTTGTCCATTTTACTGTCATATAGCTTCTTGTAGTAGTCTCTTATGATCCTTTGTATTTCCGTGGTGTCAGTAGTAACTTCTCCTTTTTAATTTCTAATTTTATCAATTTGAGTCCTCCTCCTTTTTTCTTGATGAGTTTGGCTAAAGGGTTATCAATTTTGTTTATCCTTTCAAAGAACCAGCTTTTAGTTTCATTGATCTTTTCTAATATTTTCTTAGTCCCTTTTTCATTTATTTTTGCTCGGATTTTATGATTTATTTCCTTCTAGTAACTTTAGGTTTTGTTTGTTCCTCTGTCTCTTGTTGCTTTAGGTGTTAAGTTTTGGTTGTTTATTTGAGATTTTTCTTGTTTCCTGAGTTAAGACTGTATTGCTATAAACTTCCCTCTTAGAACTTCTTTTGTGCATCCCACAGGTTTTGGGTTTTCGTGTTTTTATTGTCTTTTGTCTTTGCACATTTTAAATCCTCTTTGATTTCTTCAGTGGTCCATTTGTTGTTTAGTAGCATACTGTTAAGCCTCCACTTTTTTATGTTTTTCAAAGTTTTTTTTTCTTTTTTTGTAGTTTATTTTTAATCTCATAGCATTGTGTTCAGAAAAGATGCTTCATATATTTCAATTTTGTTAAATTTACTGTGGCTTGCTTTGTGGCCCAGCATCCTGGAGAATATTCCATGTGCACTTGAGCAGAATGTATATTCTGCTGCTTTTGGATGGAATGCTCTATAAATATCAATTAAGTCCATCTGGTCTAATGTGTCATTTAAAGCCTGTGTGTCCTTAATTATTTTCCATCTGCTTGATCTGGGCATTGATGAAAGTGGGGTGTGAAAGTCGCCCAATATTATCGTGTTACTGGTGATTTCTCCCTTTATGGCTGTTAATATATGTAATATTGAGGTGCATATAAGTTGGGTGCATATATATTTACAATTGTTATATCTTCTTCTTGGATTGATCCCTTGATCATTATGTAGTGTTCTTCCTTGTCTCTTGTAACATTCTTTATTTTAAAGTCTATTTTGTCTGATATGAGTATTGCTACTCCCACTTTGTTTTGATTTCCATTAGCATGGAATACATTCGTCCATTCCCACACTTTCAATCTGTATGTATCCCTAGGTCTGAAGTGGGTCTCTTGTAGACAGCATATATATGGGTCTTGCTTTTGTACCCCCTCAGCCTGTCTATGTCTTTTGGTTTGAGCATTTAATCCATTTACACTTAAGGTAATTATCATTATGTATGTTCCTATTGTCATTTTCTTAATTGTTTTGGGTTGCTTTTGTAGGTCTTTTTTCTTCCTTTCCTCATTTATTCTCTTCTCTTGTGGTTTGATGACCATCTTTAGTGTTGTGTTTGGAGTGCTTTTTCTTTTTTGTGTGTGTATTTGTTGTAGTTTTTGGGTTTGCTGTTCGCATGAGGTTTTGATATAGCAGTCAACAAATGTACAAAGTTGTTTTAAGTTGCTGGTCTCTTTCTCACCTAGAGGAGTTCCTTTAGCTTCTGTTGCAAAACTGGTGTGGTGGTGCTGAATTCTCTTGACTTTTGCTTTTCTGTAAAGCTTTTGATTTTTCCATCATATCTGAATGAGAGCCTTGCTGATAGAGTATTCTTGGTTGTAAGATCTTTCCTTTCATCACTTTAAATATATCATGCCACTCGCTTCTGGCCTACAGAATTTTTGCTGAGAAATCAGCTGATAACCTTATGGGTGTTCCCTTGTATGCTATTTGTCATTTTTCCATTGTAGCTTTTAATATTTTTTCTTTGTCTTTAATTTTTGTCAATTTGATTACTGTGTGTCTTGGCATTTTTTTCGTTGTTTTTATCCTGCCTGGGACTCACTGTACTTTCTGGACTTGGATTACTTTCCCACGTTAGGGGATTTTTCAGCTATTATCTCCTCAAATATTTTCCCAGGTCCTTTCCCTCTCTCTTCTCCTTCTGGGACCCTTTTTTTTTTTTTTGTGGTACACAGGCCTCTCACTGTTGTGGCCTCTCCCATTGCGAAGCACAGGCTCCGGACACGCAGGCTCAGGGGCCATGGCTCACGGGCCCAGCCGCTCCGCGGCATGTGGGATCTTCCCAGACCAGGGCATGAACCCACGTCCCCTGCATTGGCAGGCGGACTCTCAACCGCTGCGCCACCAGGGAAGCCCCTTAGTTAACATTTTGAGGTGTACAAGGGTGACATTACTAATCTTGTTCTAAGATATACTATCTTCCTAGAGAGATAGACTTTCATATGAAGTGACTGAAGAATTATTTAACAGTAAAATATTAATAAGTACTTAGATATAGCATACATTATAAATGGTCAGATTTTAGAAGATTCTTGAAAGAAGTCTTGAAGCAGCCTTACAAATGTCCATTCAAGGACTGGTGGCTGGTGCTGAACTATGACAAAGTTTTCACTGCTCTTTTCTTAAGAAGAGTTGTTTTGGGGGAAATTCCCTGGCGGTCCAATGGTTAGGACTCAGCGCTCTCACTGCTGGGGCACCAGGTTCAATCCCTGGTCGGGGAACTAAAATCCCACAAGCCATGTGGCACGGCCAAAAAAGTTGTTTTGTTCATTTTAATTAAGCATGTCACCTTTTCTTTTTCTTTTCTTTTCTTTTCTTTTCTTTTCTTTTCTTTTTTTTATTAGTTTCTGCTTTATAACAGAGTGAATCAGTCATACATATACATCTGTTCCCACATCCCTTCCCTCATGCATCTCCCTCCCTCCCACCCTCCCCATCCCACCCCTCCAGGTGGTCACAAAGCACCGAGCTGAACTCCCTGTGCTCTGCGGCTGCTTCCCACTATCTATCTACCTTACGTTTGGTAGTGTATATATGTCCATGCCTCTCTTTCGCTTTGTCACAGCTTACCCTTCCCCCTCCCCATATCCTCAAGTCCATTCTCAAGTAGGTCTGTGTCTTTATTCCCGTTTTACCCCTAGGTTCTTCATGACATTTTTTTTTAATTCCCTATATATGTGTTAGCATACGGTATTTGTCTTTCTCTTTCTGACTTACTTCACTCTGTATGACAGACTCTAGGTCTATCCACCTCATTACAAATAGCTCAGTTTCATTTCTTTTTATGGCTGAGTAATATTCCATTGTATATATGTGCCACATCTTCTTTATCCATTCATCCGATGATGGACACTTAGGTTGTTTCCAGCTCCAGGCTATTGTGAATAGAGCTGCAATGAACATTTTGGTACATGTCTCTTTTTGAATTATGGTTTTCTCAGGGTATATGCCTAGTAGGGGGATTGCTGGGTCATATGGTAGTTCTATTTTTAGTTTTTTAAGGAACCTCCATACTGTTCTCCATAGTGGCTGTACCAATTCACATTCTTCTGGGACCCTTATAATGCGAAAGTTTGTATGTTTAATGTTGTTCCAGAAGTCTCTTAGACTGTCTTCATTTCTTTTCATTCTTTTTTCTTTATTCTGTTTCACAGCAGTGATTTCTACCATTCTGTCTTCCAGGTCACTTATCCGTTCTTCTGCCTCAGTTATTCTGCTATTGATTCCTTCTAGTGTATTTGTCATTTCAGTTATTGTGTTGTTCATCTCGATTTGTTTGTTCTTTAGTTCTTGTTGGTCTTTGTTAAACATTTCTTGCATCTTCTTGATTCTTGCCTCCATTCTTTATCCAAGATCCTGGATCATCTTTATTATCATTATTCTGAATTCTTTTTCTGGAAGGTTGCCTATCTCCTCTTCTCTTAGTTGTTTTCCTGGGGTTTTTATCTTGCTCCTTCAACTAGGACATAAACCTCTGCCATTTCATTTTTTCTAACCTTCTTTGATTGCAGTTTTTGTTCCTCAGGCTGCAGGATTGTACTTCCTCTTGCTCCTGCTGGCTGCCCTCTGGTGCATGAAGCTATCTAAGAGCTTTGTCAGGCTTCTTGATGGGAGAGGTTGGTAGTGGGTAGAGCTGGGTCTAGTCTCTTTCTTGGGCAGAGCCATACTCAGTAAAACTTTAATCCACTTGTGTGCTGATAGGTGGGGCTGTGTTCCCTCCCTGTTGATTGTTTGGTCTGAGGTGACCCAGCACTGGGGCCTACAAGCTGTTTGGTGTGGCTGATGGCCACTTCCAGGAGGGCCCTCACCAATGAGTACTTCCCAGAACTGCTGCTGCCTGTGTCTTTGTCCTAGCATTGAGCCACAGCTGCCCTCCATCTCTGTAGGTGACACTCCAATACTAGCAGGTAGGTCTGGCCCAGTCTCTTATAAAGTCACTGCTTTTTTTCCCCCTGGGTTCTGGTGCACACAGGACTTTGTTAGCACCCTCTCAGTGTGGAGTTTCTGTTTTCCCTAGTCCTGTGTAAGTCCTGCAATCAAATCCAGCTGGCCTTCAAAGCCAGATTCTCTGGGCACTACTCCTTCCCTTGCCAGACTCCCAGGCTGGGAAGCCTGAAGTGGGGCTCAGAACTTTCACTCCAGTGGGAGAACTTCTGTGGTATAATTGTTTTTCAGTTTTGGGGTCACCCACCTGACGAGTATGGGGTTTGATTTTATCATGAGTTCACCCCTCCAAGCATCTTGCTGTGGCTTCTCCTTTGTCGTTGGATGTAGGGTATCTTTTTTGGTAGGTTCCAGCATTTTTCTGGTTGATGGTTGTTCAGCAGTTAGTTGTGATTCTGATATTCTTATAAGAAGGCTTGAATGCATGTCCTACTATGTCAACTTGAGCTAAGCTCTCTATTTCATTTATTTCTGCACTGATTTTTATTATTTTTTTCCTTCTACTAATTTTGGGTTTTGTTTGTTCTTCTTTCTCTAGTTACGTTAAGTTTAGGGTTAGGTTGTTTATTTGAGATTTTTCTTGTTTCTTGAGGTAAGATTGTATTGCTATAAACTTCCTTCTTAAACCTGCGTTTGTTGCATCCCATAGGTTTTAGATCATTGTGCTTTCGTTTTCATTTGTCTCTGGGTACTTTTTGATTTACTCCCTAATTTCTTCAGTGATCCATTGGTTGATTAATAGCGTACTGTTTAGCCTACATATGTTTGTGCTTTTTACAGTTTTTTTCTTGTAGTTGTTTTCTAATCTCATAGCATTCTGGTTGGAAAAGATGCTTGGTATGACTTCAATTTTCTTAAATTTACTGAGGCTCACATTGCAGCCCAGCTTGTGATACATCCTGGAGAATGTTCCCTGTATACTTGAGAAGAATGTGTATTCTTCTGATTTTGGATGGAATGCTCTATAAATATCAATTAAGTCCACCTGTTCTAGTATGTGATTAAGGCCTGTGTTTTCCTATTGATTTTCAGTCTGGTTAATCTGTCCATTGATAAAAGTGGGGTGTTAACGTCACTCACTATTATTGTGTTACTGTGGATTTCTCCTTTTATAGCTGTTAGTATTTGCCTTATATACTGGGGTCCTCCTATATATATTTACAATTGGTATATCTTCTTGGATTGATCCATTGACCAGTAGGAAGTGTTTTTCTTTGTCTCTTGTAACAGTCTTTGTTTTAAAGCCTATTTTGTCCGATATGAGGATTGCTACTCCAGCCTTCTTTTTATTTCCATTTGCATGGAATACCTTTTCCATTCCCTCACTTTCAATCTGTATGTGTTCCTAGATCTGAAGTGGGTCTCTTGTAGACAGCATATATACAGGTCTTGTTTTTGCATCCATTCAGCCACTCTGTGTCTTTTGGTTAAAACATTCAATCCCTTTACCTTTAAGGTAATTATTGATATATATGTTCCTATTACCACTTTCTTAATTGTTTTGTGTTTGTTTTTCTTGGTCTTTTTCTTCTCTCATGTTTCCTACCTAGAGAAGTTCCTTTAGCACTTGTTGTAAAGCTGGTTTGGTGGTGTTGAATTCTCTTAGCTTTTGCTTGTCTGTAAGGTTTTTGATTTCTCTCTCGAATCTGAATGAGATCCTTGCTGGGTAGAATAATTTTGGTTGTAGGTTTTTCCCTTTCATCACTTTAAATATATGCTGCGACTCCCTTCTGGCCTGCAGAGTTTCTGCTGAAAAATCAGATGATAACCTTATGGGGATTCCCTTGTCTCTTATTTGTTGTTTTTCCCTTGCTGCTTTTAATATTTTTTCTTTGAATTTTTTTTGTTAGTTTGATTAACATGTGTCTTGGTGTGTTTCTCCTAGGGTTTAGCCTGTATGGGACTCTCTGTGCTTCCTGGACTTGGGTGGCTATTTCTTTTCTCATTTTAGGGAAGTTTTTGACTATAATCTCTTCAAATATTTTCTCAGACTCTCTCTTTTTCTCTTCTTCTTCTGGGACCCCTATAATGAAATGTTGGTACAATTAGTGTTGTCCCAGAGGTCTCTGAAACTGTCTTCAATTGTTTTCATTCTTTTTTTCTTTATTCTGTTCCTTGGCAGTTATTTCCACCATTCTATCTTCCTGCTCACTTATTCATTCTTCTGCCTCAGTTATTCTGCTATTGATTTCTTCTGGTATATTTTTCACTTCAGTTATTGTGTTGTTCATCTCTGTTTATTTGTTCTTTAGTTCTCTAGGTCTTTGTTAAACATTTCTTGTATTTTCTTGATCTGTTCCTCCATTCTATTTTTTGAGATTTTGAATCATCTTTACTATCATTACTCTGAATTCTTTTTCAGGTAGGTTACCTATTTCCTCTTCATTTATTTGCTCTTGTAGGTTTTTACCTGACTCTTTCATCTGTAACATATTTTTTTGTTGTTATTGTTTTTCATGGGTAAGACTGTGTTCATGTCTTACTGGTTGTTTGGCCTGAGGCTTCCAGCACTGGAGTTTGCAGGCAGTTGGTTTGAGCTGGGTCTTGGTGTCAAGATGAGGACCTCTGGGAGACCTCATTCAGATTAATATTCCCTGGTTTCTCTGGGGTTCCTTCCGTCCCCTTAGGTGTCCAAGGTCCCCCACCAGCGCCTGGTAGGTGCCCTAGTTGTGAAGAGATGCATACTCCACGTCCTCCTACTCCACCATCTTGACTCCTCCCTCCATGCCCATTACTTTGAACTCTTTATAAGGTAAAGTACTTATCTCCTTTAATTATTTTTTTCTGAAGTTTTATATATTTTATTAAAGTATAGTTGATGTACAATATTATGTAAGTTACAGATGTACAGTATAGTGAGTCACAATTTTTAAAGGTTATACTCCATTTATAGTTATTATAACATATAAAATATTGGCTTTTTATAATTGGAATATAATTGCTTTACAATGGTGTGTTAGTTTCTGCTTTATAACAAAGTGAATCAGCTATACATATACATATATCCCTATATTTCCTCCCTCTTGTGTCTCCCTCCCATCCTCTCTATCCCACCCATCCAGGTGGTCAGAAAGCACTGAGCTGATCTACCTGTGCTATGCAGCTTCTTCCCACTAGCTATCTATTTTACATTTGGTAGTGTATATATGTCCATGACACCCTCACTTCATCCCAGCTTACCCTTCCCCCTTCCAGTGTCCTCAGGTCCATTCTCTACATCTGTGTCTTTATTCCTTTCCTACCCCTAGGTTCTTCAGAACCATTTTTTTTTTTTTACAATAGCCCGGACATGGAAGCAACCTAAGTGTCCATCAAAAGGTGAATGGGTAAAGAAGATGTGGCACATATATACAATGGAATATAACTCAACCATAAAAAGAAACGAAATTGAGTTATTTGTAGTGAGGTGGATGGACCTAGAGTCTGTCATACAGAGTGAAGTAAGTCAGAAAGAGAAAAACAAATAGCATATGCTAATACACATGTATGGAATCTAAAAAAATAATAAAATAAAATAAAATATAGGCTTTTAAAAAATTTGGAGTATATTCCTCTGTTTCCTCATTTTGCTTAACTCTGTGTTTGTTTCTCTCTATTGGATGAAACACCCACCTCTCCTACTCTTGAAGGAGTGGCCTTATGTAGGGCATAAACCTTATTGTTCAACCTTGCAATAGTTCTTAGCTGTCTCTTGAATCTTTGTTATTATCCAAGAGCCTATTTTATTTTTATTAGCTTCCAGTTGTTGAGGGTGTGCTAAGACCTGTCAGTGTCCCAAAAGAGGGGAGTCAGTCAGCATTTAGAATCAAGGTGATTGGAAGCCAGACCCTCAGGCAGCAGCTTTTAAAGTATGCAAATATATGCAGTCCAATGGAATTGCAAGTGTATGTCCTTCTGGTCACCAGAACAGGAAATCTGAAGGTGTCTCCTGGGTGACAGTCACAAAATCCAGGGCTCCAGATGAGTGTACAAGCTTTTTTTCTGGGAGATAATGGTGAGATGTAGTGAGTCTGAGGGAGAGCACAGAGATGGCATCCTCTGGCCTACATTCCCTGAGAGCACCTCAGTAGCTGTCTAGATGCATGCCAAACCTGAAGACTGCCTCTTAGACCAAAGCTCCAGGACAATAAACAGGCCTCTTTCACAGAAAGACTGGGGGTGCATTTTAGTCTGTCATCTGTGCTGTGCCTTGGAGGTGGCAAACTGCCAAGAACTGTCTCACCAATTGTTACTTTCCCATGGAATCCAAGGCCACAAGACCCCTTGACTTCTAGAAATAGGTGATCATGGAGCTACCCCTGGGCTGCAGCTGCAAAAACTGGGACACGATATATAACCCAGGACAGCAGATGTGTATAAAACTCCCTTCGAGTTTATACTGTTGGTCTATAGAGCATGGCAGAGGGAGTGTGAAGATGTCACCACACAGAGGAAGCAATGTTCTAAAATTTAAAAAAAGATGGTACCCACCAACTTCAGCAAGGCACATGAAGAGTGTGCAAATGGCACCTACCAGTACATCCATCCCCAGAGAGTATCCCAACAGTTCCCAGCCCCTTCAGGCTGATGCTTTAAAATTAGCTAATGAATCTCTCTCACACAAAGTCTGGGTACTTTTTAAACAACTACTTCTGCACTTAGCCCTGAAGCAAGTGAGTCCGTGCATGAGCTCTTTAAGAGATGTTTTCTCAGCTCACTACAGCCCTTTGCATCTCATGGACATGGGTCCCATTGGTTTTCATAGCCAGATATTTCTGGGGCTTGTCTTCCAGGTACAGGTCTTAAAAGTTGGGGTGCTTGATGTGGGGTACAACCCCTTCCCTCCTCACTGAGAGTGATGCTCCAAATTTTTGAGTTCCCTCCTGATTGTGGGTAACCATGCCACAGGTAAGTTTTATGGCAATACCTTGTCTTAGCCTCTCTTATCTGCTTTGATGTGACTTTTTTCTTGTTTTCAAAATGTGAAAGAGCTGATCAACTAGTTTTCAGCTATCAAAAGGCTGTTATTCTACATACAGCTGTAGATTCAGTATTTCTGTTGGAGGAGGTAAGTTCAGAATCTTTCTACACTGCCATTTTGGACTACCTCTCTTGAAAAACAACACATTTATAAAAGTAATCAAACCTCCTATAACTTAAAAGAGTCTCCTGAAATTGTAAATGTGGTAGAGATTTCTAAAGGACACTAAGGGAGAAAGTACAACCTACATTTGTTGACTACACCTAAGGTTGCTGGGTAGAATATGAGATACCCATTTAAATTTGAATTTCAGAAAAACAACAATCTTTTAGTATAAAAGTTTTCCAAATATTATGTGATGACATAACCAAGTATATATTTAATCAGATATTCCCAGCCAAATAATTTAAAAAGCAAAATTACAAAAATATTTTATTTATAGCAAAAATTTACTATGTAATTAGAAAATGTGCTTACATTTGGGTATGTTTGATATGATTTAGGGTGGGGGTCAGCAGAAGCAAGACCTTGGTCCCAAGGTTTTGTCTAGATATGGCATATCTGGATTTCAAACAAAACATTTAACAAAGCATCTTCTGAGATCCAAATGGCTTAGATAGGGAGATGATAATGCTTAAGAGATAATTTAGTTAGGTGAAGTCACACATCATTGAGAAGGTGATATATTAAAGGCATGATTACAAATGGCTATGTCCCAGACCAAGGACCACTCACTTGAAAGTCCAAGTACATAGAGAACAGTTTTACTCACTTCTCAAATTACCCCTAGTAAATTCCTCTTCAATGCCTTTTGCTAGTTCTTACCAACGTTACACCTGATTCACTCCTTCCACAAATATTTGTTGAGTTCATACTTGAGATTCACTATATAAAAAAAAACCCTACAGAGTTCCTTCTCTCGTGGATATAATAGTGTGATGTAGGGAGACAGATAATAAATAACTGAGCTAGTAAATATGGTATGGGTTGAAAAAGGCAATGAAAGAAATGTAAAGGGAAGTAAAAGAGAGAATGAACTGTATGTGTATGTCATTTTGTATGGGGTAGTCAGGGAAGGCCTCCCTGATGATATTATTCTTTATTGGAGTATAATTGCTTTACAAAGTTGTGTTAGTTTCTGCTGTACAACAAAGTGAATCAGCTATATGTATACATATATCTCCTCCCTCTTGGACCTCCCTCCCACCACCCATCCCACCCATCTAGGTCATCACAGAGCACCAAGATGAGCTCCCTGTGCTATACAGCAAGTTCCCACTAGCTATCTAGTTTACACATGGTAGTGTATATATGATGATAGTTTGACCAACTTGTTCTTCATCTTCTGATTTATAACAGAATCAGTCACCAAGGGACAAATTTTTTTGCTCATTCTTGTGGAATACTATTATCTAGGCAATCTTGCTGCCCTTGTTTATACGTACTCTACCAAACAGGCCAAATGACAGCCTTGTGGTCTGTGAAGAAAAACTCTCTTCCTACTGCACAAGCGTTGTATGATACCTCCTCACTATAGAAATGTGACTGTTGTGATTCTTTTTTATTTTTTATTATTTTTTAATTTTTTGTTAATTTTTTTTATTAGTTTCTGCTTTATAACAGAGTGAATCAGTCATACATATACATCTGTTCCCACATCCCTTCCCTCATGCATCTCCCTCCCTCCCACACTCCCCATCCCACCCCTCCAGGTGGTCACAAAGCACCGAGCTTAACTCCCTGTGCTCTGCGGCTGCTTCCCACTATCTATCTACCTTACGTTTGGTAGTGTACATATGTCCATGCCTCTCTTTCGCTTTGTCACAGCTTACCCTTCCCCCTCCCCATATCCTCAAGTCCATTCTCAAGTAGGTCTGTGTCTTTATTCCCGTTTTACCCCTGGGTTCCTCATGACATTTTTTTTTTTAATTCCGTACATATGTGTTAGCATACAGTATTTGTCTTTCTCTTTCTGACTTACTTCACTCTGTATGACACACTCTAGGTCTATCCACCTCATTACAAATAGCTCAGTTTCGTTTCTTTTTATGGCTGAGTAATATTCCATTGTATATATGTGCCACATCTTCTTTATCCATTCATCTGATGATGGACACTTAGGTTGTTTCCAACTCCGGGCTATTGTGAATAGAGCTGCAATGAACATTTTGGTACATGTCTCTTTTTGAATTATGGTTTTCTCACGGTATATGCCTAGTAGTGGGATTGCTGGGTCATATGGTAGTTCTATTTTTAGTTTTTTAAGGAACCTCCATACTGTTCTCCATAGTGGCTGTACCAATTCACATTCCCACCAGCAGTGCAAGAGTGTTCCCTTTTCTCCACACCCTCTCCAGCATTTATTGTTTATAGATTTCTTGATGATGGCCATTCTGACTGGTGTGAGATGATATCTCATTGTAGTTTTGATTTGCATTTCTCTAATGATTAATGATGTTGAGCATTCTTTCATGTGTTTGTTGGCAGTCTGTATATCTTCTTTGGAGAAATCTCTATTTAAGTCTTCCGGCCATTTTTGGATTGGGTTGTTTGTTTTTTTGCTATTGAGCTGCATGAGCTGTTTATAAATTTTGGAGATTAATCCTTTGTCAGTTGCTTCATTTGCAAATATTTTCTCCCATTCTGAGGGTTGTCTTTTTGTCTTGTTTATGGTTTCCTTTGCTGTGCAAAAGCTTTGAAGTTTCATTAGGTCCCATTTGTTTATCTTTGTTTTTATTTCCATTTCTCTAGGAGGTGGGTCCAAAAGGATCTTGCTGTGATTTATGTCATAGAGTGTTCTGCCTATGTTTTCCTCTAAGAGTTTGATAGTTTCTGGCCTCACATTTAGGTCTTTAATCCATTTTGAGCTTATTTTTGTGTATGGTGTTAGGGAATGATCTAATCTCAAACTTTTACATGTCCCTGTCCACTTTTCCCAGCACCACTTACTGAAGAGGCTGTCCTTTCTCCACTGCACATTCCTGCTTCCTTTATCAAAGATAAGTTGGCCATATGTGCGTGGGTTTATCTCTGGGCTTTCTATCCTGATCCACTGATCTATCTTTCTGTTTTTATGCCAGTACCACACTGTCTTAATTACTGTAGCTTTGTAGTATAGTCTGAAGTCAGGGAGCCTGATTCCTCCAGCTCCGTTTTTCGTTCTCAAGATTGCTTTGGCTATTCAGGGTCTTTTCTTTTTCTAAACAAATTTGGAAATTTTTTTTCAAGTTCTGTGAAAAATGCCAGTGGTAGTTTGATAGGGATGGCATTGAGTCTGTAGATTGCTTTGGGTAGTAGAGTCATTTTCACAATATTGATTCTTCCAATCCAGGAGCATGGTATATCTCTCCATCTATTTATATCATCTTTAATTTCTTTCATCAGTGTCTTATAATTTTCTGCATACAGGTCTTTTGTCTCCTTAGGTAGGTTTATTCCTAGATATTTTATTCTTTTTTTGCAATGGTAAATGGGAGTGTTTTCTTGATTTCATTTTCAGATTTTTCATCATTAGTGTACAGGAATGCCAGAGATTTATGTACATTAATTTTGTATCCTGCTACTTTACCAAATTCATTGATTAGCTCCAGTAGTTTTTCGGTAGCAACTTTAGGATTCTCTATGTATAGTATCATGTCATCTGCAAACAGTGACAGCTTTACTTCTTCTTTTCCAATTTGGATTCCTTTTATTTCCTTTTCTTCTCTGATTGCTGTGGCTAAAACTTCCAAAACTAAGTTGAATAAGAGTGGTGAGAGTGGGCAACCTTGTCTTGTTCCTGATCTTAGTGGAAATGGTTTCAGTTTTTCACCATTGAGGACAATGTTGGCTGTGGGTTTGTCATATATGGCCTTTATTATGTTGAGGAAAGTTCCCTCTATGCCTACTTTCTGCAGGGTTTTTATCATAAATGGGTGTTGAATTTTGTCGAAAGCTTTCTCTGCATCTATTGAGATGATCATATGGTTTTTCTCCTTCAACTTGTTAATATGGTGTATCACATGGATTGATTTGCGTATATTGAAGAATCCTTGCATTCCTGGAATAAACCCCACTTGATCATGGTGTATGATCCTTTTAATGTGCTGTTGGATTCTGTTTGCTAGTATTTTGTTGAGGATTTTTGCATCTATGTTCATCAGTGATATTGGCCTGTAGTTTCCTTTCTTCGTGACATCCTTGCCTGGTTTTGGTATCAAGGTGATGGTGGCCTCGTAGAATGAGTTTCGGAGTGTTCCTTCCTCTGATATTGTTTGCAAGAGTTTGAGAAGGATGGGTGTTAGCTCTTCTCTAAATGTTTGATAGAATTTGCCTGTGAAGCCATCTGGTCCTGGGCTTTTGTTTGATGGAAGATTTTTAATCACAGTTTCAATTTCAGTGCTTGTGATTGGTCTATTCATATTTTCTATTTCTTCCTGAGTCAGTCTTGGCAGGTTGTGCATTTCTAAGAATTTGTCCACTTTTTCCAGGTTGTCCATTTTATTGGCATAGAGTTTCTTGTAGTAATCTCTCATGATCTTTCGTATTTCTGCACTGTCAGTTGTTACTTCTCCTTTTTCATTTCTAATTCTATTGATTTGAGTCTTCTCCCTTCTTTTCTTGATGAGTCTGGCTAATGGTTTGTCAATTTTGTTTATCTTCTCAAAGAACCAGCTTTTAGTTTGGTTGATCTTTGCTATCATTTCCTTCATTTCTTTTTCATTTATTTCTGATCTGATCTTTATGATTTCTTTCCTTCTGCTAACTTTGGGGGTTTTTTGTTCTTCTTTCTCTAATTGCTTTAGGTGCAGGGTCAGGTTGTTTACTCGAGATGTTTCCTGTTTCTTAAGGTGGGATTGTATTGCTATAAACTTCTCCCTTAGAACTGCTTTTGCTGTGTCCCATAGGTTTTGGGTCGTCGTGTCTCCATTGTCATTTGTTTCTAGGTATTTTTTGATTTCCTCTTTGATTTCTTCAGTGATCACTTTGTTATTGAGTAGTGTATTGTTTAGCCTCCATGTGTTTGTATTTTTTACAGATCTTTTCCTGTAATTGATGTCTAGTCTCATAGCATTGTGGTCGAAAAGATACTTGATACAATTTCAATTTTCTTATATTTACCAAGGCTTGATTTGTGACCCAAGATATGATCTATCCTGGAGAATGTTCCATGAGCACTTGAGAAAAATGTGTATTCTGTTGTTTTTGGATGGAATGTACTATAAATATCAACTAAGTCCATCTTGTTTAATGTATCATTTAAAGCTTGTGTTTCCTTATTTATTTTCATTTTGGATGATCTGTCCATTGGTGAAAGTGCGGTGTTAAAGTCCCCTACTATGATTCTGTTACTGTCGATTTCCCCTTTTATGGCTGTTAGTATTTGCCTTATGTATTGAGGTGCTCCTATGTTGGGTGCATAAATATTTACAATTGTTATATCTTCTTCTTGGATCGATCCCTTTATCATTATGTAGCGTCCTTCTTTGGCTCTTCTAATAGTCTTTATTTTAAAGTCTATTTTGTCTGATATAAGAATTGCTACTCAAGCTTTCTTTTGATTTCCATTTGCATGGAATATCTTTTTTCCATCCCCTTACTTTCAATCTGTATGTGTCTCTAGGTCTGAAGTGGGTCTCTTGTAGACAGCGTATGTATGGGTCTTGTTTTTGTATCCATTCAGCCAATCTGTGTCTTTTGGTGGGAGCATTTACTCCATTTACATTTAAGGTAATTATTGATATGTATGTTCCTATTCCCATTTCCTTAACTGCTTTGGGTTCGTTATTGTAGGTATATTCCTTCTGTTGTGTTTCTTGCCTAGAGAAGTTCCTTTAGCATTTGTTGTAAAGCTGGTTTGGTGGTGCTGAACTCTCTCAGCTTTTGCTTGTCTGTAAAGGTTTTAATTTCTCCATCAAATCTGAATGAGATCCTTGCTGGGTAGAGTAATCTTGGTTGCAGGTTTCTCTCCTTCATCATTTTAATTATGTCCTGCCACTCCCTTCTGGCTTGTAGAGTTTCTGCTGAGAGATCAGCTGTTAACCTGAAGGGGATTTCCTTGTGTTATTTGTTGTTTTTGCCTTGCTGCTTTTAATATGATTTCTTTGTGTTTAATTTTTGACAGTTTGATTAATATGTGTCTTGGTGTATTTCTCCTTGGATTTATTCTGTATGGGACTCTCTGTGCCTCCTGGACTTGATTAACTATTTCCTTTCCCATATTAGGGAATTTTTCAACTATAATCTCTTCAAATATTTTCTCAGTCCCTTTCTTTTTCTCTTCTTCTTCTGGAACCCCTATAATTCGAATGTTGGTGCGTTTAATGTTGTCCCAGAGGTCTCTGAGACTGTCCTCTGTTCTTTCCATTCTTTTTTCTTTATTTTGCTCTGCATCAGTTATTTCCACTATTTTATCTTCCACCTCACTTATCCGTTCTTCTGCCTCAGTTATTCTGCCTTTGATCCCATCTAGAGTATTTTTCATTTCATTTATTGTGTTTTTAATCGATGCTTGATTCATCTTTAGTTTTTCTAGGTCCTTGTTAACTGTTTCTTGCATTTTGTCTCTTCTATTTCCAAGATTATGGATCTTGGAAATAGAATCTTGGATCAGCCTTACTATCATTATTCTGAATTCTTTTTCAGGTAGACTGCCTATTACCTCTTCATTTGTTAGGTCTGGTAGGTTTTTATCTTGCTCCTTCATCTGCTGTGTGTTTTTCTCTCTTCTCGTTTTGCTTATGTTACTGTGTTTGGGGTCTCCTTTTTGCAGGCTGCAGATTCGTAGTTCCCGTTGTTTTTGGTGTCTGTCCCCAGTGGCTAAGGTTGTTTCAGTAAGTTGTGTAGGCTTCCTGGTGGGGGGGACTAATGCCTGTGTTCTGGTGGTTGAGGCTCGATCTTGTCTTTCTGGTGGACAGGTCCACGTCTGGTGGTGTGTTTTGGGGTGCCTATTGCCTTATTATGTTTTTAGGTAGCCTCTCTGCTAATGGGTGGGGTTGTGTTCCTGCCTTGCTAGTTGCTTGGCATAGGGTGACCAGCACTGTAGCTTGCTGGTCGTTGACTGAAGCTGGGTGCTGGTGTTGAGATGGAGATCTCTGGGAGATTTTCGCTGCTTGATATTATGTGGAGCTGGGAGGTCTCTTGTGGACCCGTGTCCTGAAGTTGGCTCTCCCACTTCAGAGGCACAGCACTGACTCCTGGCTGCAGCACCAAGAACCTTTCATCCACACTTTCACAAAAAGAGAGCAGGGGGAAAAATCAAAAATCTTGCTCTCCAAGTCCACCTCCTCAATTTGGGATAATTCGTTGTAAAAAGAGGAAAAGGGGGAAAGTCTTAAATCTTGTCCTCAAAGTCCACTTCCTCAATTTGGGATGATCCGCTGTCCATTCATGCACTCCACAGACGCAGGGCACATCAAATGGACCATGGAGCTGTAATCCGCTGCCTCCGAGGCTGCACAGAGTGATTTCCCTGTCTCTGCTCTCACAGCTTCCGGGTCTCAGCCTTGGACCTGGCCCCGCCTCTGCGCGTAGGTCGCCGGAGGGCATCCGTTCTTTGCTCAGACAGGACGGGTTTAAAGAGCCGCTGATTCGGGGGCTCTGGCTCACTCAGGCAGAGGGGAGTGAGGGGCGTGCAGTGTGGGGCGGGCCTGCGGCGGCAGAGGCCAGCGTGACGTTGTAGCATCCCGTAGCGCTCTGTGCGCTTTCCCGGGAAAGCCGTTCCCTGGTCCCGGGACCCCGGCAGTGGCGGGGTGCACAGGCCCCCCGGAAGGCGGGGCGGACAGTGACCCACGCTTGCACACAGGCCCCGTGGCGTCGGCGTCGGCGGCGGCGGTGGCAGCCGCCCCAACGTCCCACGCCCGTCTCCGAGGTCCGCGCCTGACCCGCGGCTCGCGCCTGTCTCCGGCGCTTCCCCAAGCAGCCCTCTTAATGCCCTCTCCTCGCGCACCAGGAAACAAAAAGGAAAAAAAGTCTCTTGCCTCTTCGGCAGCTCCAGACCCTTTCCCCGGACTCCCTCCGGGCTAGCCGTGGTGCACTAACCCCTTCAGGCTCTCTTCCTGACGCCAGCCCCAGTCCTCTCCCTGCGCTCCGACTGAAAGCTGATACCCGAGCCTCAGCTCCCAGCCCCGCCCGCCCTGGTGGCCGAGCAGACAAGCCTCTCGGGCTGGTGTGTGCCTGAGGGCACCGGTCCTCTGTGCCAGAATCTCTCCGCTTTGCCCTCTGCACCCCTGTTGCTGTGCTGTCCTCCGCTACTCCGAAGCTTTCCCCCTCCGCCACCTGCAGTCTCTGCCCGCGAAGGGGCTTGTAGTGTGTAGAAACCTTCCCTCCTTCACGGCTCCCTCCCACTGGTGCAGGTCCCGTCCCTATCCTATTGTCTCTGTTTATTCTTTTTTTCTTTTGCCCTACCCAGGTATGTGGGGAGTTTCTTGCCTTTTGGGGAGTCTGAGGTCTTCTGTCAGCGTTCAGTAGGTGTTCTGTAGGAGTTGTTCCACGCGTAGATGAATTTCTGATGTATCTGTGGGGAGGAAGGTGATCTCCGCGTCTTACTCTTCCGCCATCTTCCTCCAGGGTCAGCCCCACACTATTTCAATTCTTTTATTTTATCATCCTATTTATGCCAAGTTGGTGGTGAATGATGATGTGACATGCTTTCAGAGGAGCCCAGACACCCTGGTGTGGAAAACAGCTCTCGTTGTTGCAGAAACCAGGAAAATGTTTCACCAAGAATACAGGGCAACTCTGGGCTCCTTGAACTCCCGGCTTCCCGGCTGCTTCCCCACTGCCTCTGGACGTGGTGGGTTAGCTCCTCTTGGGTCCGGGCCCCAGCGCCACAGCTTTTCCCTTACGAGCTTTCAGCCTTTCTTGGAGTGTTGCGTTTCCTCGACTGTTGTGATTCTTAGTAAATGTCTGTTACAATCATATTGAAATCAAATCTACGGAGCTATACTGTTCAGAGCAGTTCATACAATACTTATTTGAACCTCACACAATCCTCTGAGATAAGGCACTTTTCTCCCCACTAATCAGATGAGAAAACTAGTTTGATTGATACTTCCTCCTTTATACCATCTTTGTATCTTTAATAGAATTCCTAACTGTGAGCTTCTGAAGGACAGGGAACATTCTCTTATCCATCTTTTGTATTCTTGGCAGCCAGTACAGTGCCAAGTCCATAATAGATACTTAATAAATGGTGAATAAATGAGTAGGTTAAAAAGTCAAGTTGGAGATTGGAGATACCAACAGAGCTGAAAAGCATTATACACAAGTAAATTATAATGATTTTGAAGACTATGGGAGTAAACACTATGAACCAGCACTTCTACAACTCTCAAGGCAGGTATTCCTTTTTCACAAGTGAAGGAACTGAAATCCAGAGATGAGAAGCAGCTCACTTAAGGTTACAGAGCTAGTAAATGATTAAAGCAGAATTGGAAACTAGGAACATCTGACTCCAAAACCCCTTTCCGTTCCATTTCTCCACCCCATCTCTCCTGATATCTAACTAAAATTAGGTAGAGGCAAGGTGTGCAATTTTAAAATGTCAGGAGGACATACCCAGGAATAGAACATGCTGTTAGCCAGTGCTCAGAATAAAGCATTTGGAGTAATGGTGAGGTATAGGTCATAGGGTCTTAAAGCAAACAGAAAGGAGCAAGAGTAGTATCAGACTACATGGTGCGTCAGATCCAGGCAAGTGAATGCTGGCAGGAGATTGGAGTCCAAGGATTGGACCTGAGAAAAAGGGCACAGGTTGTAATAACCAAGTTCCTAAGTAAAGAATCATATACCAGAGAGGAATTCCATACAGGAAGGCATGGAGATTTTCCCCATGCTTAGAGCAGAACAGTAGAAGTCAGCATGCAGAGACCTGGATCAGGAAAGAAGGCACAGGCTGAACTGAAATTTAATTATTAAAAATAGTCACACCACCACTTTTAATTTACCTTAAAATCTAATCACCCACAAGCCCCTATGCCATAAAGTATGACTCTATTATCTCATTTAATTCTTACAACAACAAACAAATTTTTGTACACATGGAGGCACTTTTGAATTCTCTTCAAATATCTCATTTCAACATTGGTAATTTGATGACCATCTTACAGGTATATGATTTGAAGGACAAGACATCTGGATATAGAGGTTCTTTGCTTTAGTCTCGTTGAGTGGTTCTCAAACCTTCAGGTACCTGTGTGTTATTCTACAGAGCTGTATTCACAAAACCATATATACTGTGCTTTATGGTTAAGGTAGTTATAAAGGTAATTGTGCTTTACATGCTTTTGCATTTTGCATGCAAATTTTATTACCTTACCACTTTATGAGTCAGGATCCAAGTAAACATACTGAATGTGAAGACACTGGCAAGAGCAAAAACCAGGAGTCAGGGTACCAATGATATAGACCAAACAGGAGGGTGTAGGTTGAGACATAATACAGGGAGTGGTTTACACTTAAAAGCACTGACAAAAGACAGCACTGAAATAGTAAAGGCCATAAGAATGATGAAGGGACTGAGTCCATAGCTCCAGTTTGGGCAAAGAAGTACTTCCAGAGAGAGAATACTGGAATATAGAAATAGAAAGTGGGGTAGAGTCAAGATGGTGGTGTGAGAAGATGCAGAGTTTGCACCTCCCCACAACTAAGGCACCTGCCAGACACTGGTGGGAGGCCTTGCCGCCCAAGGAGTGGGAGGAACCCCCAAGGGAACTGGTAGGATGTGGGGGGACTGAGGGGGGAGGAGAAGTGGAGACTAGAAAGGACTGGCACCGCTGAGGGGTGGCTGAGAGGGGGGAGGTATTCCCACGCCTGGAAGGACCCTTGGGTGCTCGGACCAGGGGGAAGTGTGCCCAGCAATTCCCCTGCCCAAACAGTTGAAAATGTCTGTCCAGCTCTCAGGCCATGTCCTATGCCCTTGGAGGCCTCCTCCAGGCCATGTTGGTCCCGGGGGCGAAGGAGGAAGGTCAGGGAGAGAACAGGAGAGGCAGATGGGAGGGGCTGTCCAGGACGGGAGGAAGAGAAGTAAGGGAGGGCGTTTGCCCCACCCACTCAAGCCCAGGAAACCTGCTGAGCTCCCAGGCCGGTCCCATAGCTTCTGAGACCAGAGGTGAGAGGCACGCCTGGGCAACTTCTGTTCCTTTTTGCCTAAGCCCCACCCCCTACACCCACCAGGATCTTTTCCAGCCCTGCAGGGCTAAGGCCTTTTCCAGCTTTCTTTTTTTCTCCTCCTTTCTTTTGATATTGTGGTTCTGCTTTACCTTCCAATAGTTATTTCATCTATATATTTACTATTATATTCTTTCTAACGTATCTGTAAGTTTCCTAGTCTAATTTTATTTTTTACTTTGTTATTGTTCTCCTTTTCTTTTCTTTTTTGCTGCTCCGTGTGGCTTGCAGGATCTGGGTTCACGAGCTAGGGGTTGGCCTGAAGCTCCTAAGTTGTGAGATCTGAGTCCGAAACATTGCACTAACAGAGAACCTCAGACCCTAGGTAATATTTATTGGAGTGAGGTTTCCCAGAGTTCCTCATTGAAGCACTAAGACGCAGCTCTACACAACAGACTACAAAACCAGTATTGCAAGCCTCAGGGCAAACAAACAGTAAGACAGGAATACAATCCCACTCATCAAGAAAAAAAAGAGATAGCAAAAATATATGTCACGGGGAGAGAGGGGGAAGATGGTGGAAGAGTAAGACATGGAGATCACCTTCCTCCCCACAGATATATCAGAAATACATCTACACGTGAAACAACTCCTACAGCACACCTACTGAACGCTGGCAGAAGAACTCAGACCTCCCCAAATGAAAGAAACTCCCCACGTACCTGGGTAAGACAAAAGAAAAAAGAATAAACAGAGAGAAAAGAATAGAGATGGGACTTGCACCAGTGGAAGGGAGCGGTGAAAGAGGAAAGGTTTCCACACACTAGAAGCCCCTTTGCGGGCAGAGACTGTGGGTGGTGGGGGGGTGGTGAGCTTCGGGGCCGCGGAAGAGATCGCAGCAACAGGGGTGCAGAGGGCAAGGTGGAGAGATTTCTGCACAGAGTATCGGTGCCGACCAGCACTCACCAGCCCTACAGGCTTGTCTGCTCACCCGCCAGGGCAGGCGGGGCTGGGAGCTGAGGCTCTGGCTTCAGTCAAAGCACAGGGAAAGAACTGGCAGTGTGAACACAGCCTGAAGGGGTTAGTGCACCACGCCCAGCCGAGAGGGAGTCCGGGAAAAAGTCTGGACCTGCCGAAGAGGCAAGAGACTTCTTCTTCCCTCTTTGTTTCCTGGTGCGCGAGGAGAGGGGATTAAGAGCGCTGCTTAAAGGAGCTCCAGAGATGGGCGAGAGCTGCAGCTAACAGCGCAGCCCCCAGAGACAGGCATGAGAAGCTAAGGCTGCTGCTGCCGCCACCAGGAAGCCTGTATGCGAGCACACGTCACTCTACACACCTCCATTCTGGGGAGCCTATGCAGCCCACCACTGCCAGGGTCCCGTGATCCAGGGACAACTTCCCTGGGAGAACGCACGGCACACCTCAGGCTGGTGCAACGTCACGCCAGCCTCTGCCACTGCAGGCTCGCCGCGCACACCATACCACTCCCTCCACCCGGCCTGAGTGAGCCAGAGCCCCCGAATCAGCAGCTCCTTTAACCATGTCCTGTCTGAGCGAACAACAGACGCCCTCTGGCGGCCTACACGCAGAGGTGGGGCCAAGTCCAAAGCTGAAACCTGGGAGCTGTGCAAACATAGAAGAGAAAGGGAAAACTCTCCCAGCAGCAACAGGAGCAGAGGACTAAATCTCCACAGTCAACTTGATGTACCCTGCCTCTGTGGAATACATGAATAGACAACAAATTATCCCAAATTGAGGAGGTGGACTTTGAGAGCAAGATTCATTATTTTTTCCACTTTTCATCTTTTTGTGAGTGTGTATGTGTATGCTTCTGTGTGAGATTTTGTCTGTATAGCTTTGCTTTCAATATTTGTCCTAGGGTTCTAGCTGTGTATTTTTTTGTATTTTTTTTTACTTTTTTAAAAAATGTTTTTTTCCTAATAACTACTTTTATTTATTTTAATAACTTTATTTTATTTTACCTTACTTTATTTTATTTTCTTTATCCTCTTTCTTTCTTTCTTTCTTTCTATTTCTACTAATTATTTCTTTCCAATTTTTCTCCCTTTTATTTGGAGACATGTGCATGAAAGGCTCTTGGTGCTGCAGCCAGGAGTCAGTGCTGGGCTTCTGAGGTGGGAGAGCCAACTTCAGGACACTGGTCCAGAAGAGACCTCCCAGCTCTATGTAATATCAAATGGCGAAAATCTCCCAGAGATCTCCAACTCAACACCAGCACCCAGCTTCACTCAACGACCAGCAAGCTACAGTGCTGGACACCCTATGCCAAACAACTAGCAAGACAGGAACACAAGCCCGCCCATTAGCAGAGAGGCTGCCTAAAATCATAATAAGTTCATAGACACCCCAAAACACACCACCAGATGTAGACATGCCCACCAGAAAGAAAAGATACAGCCTCATCCACCAAAACACAGGCACTAGTCCCCTCCACAAGGAAACCTACAAAGCACACTGAACTGACTTTAGCCAATGGGAACAGACACCAAAAACAATGGGAACTACGAATCTAGAAACAAATGACAATGGAGACACGATGACCCAAAATCTGTGGGCTGCAGCAAAAGCAGTTCTAAGGGAGAAGTTTATAGCAATACAATCCTACCTTAAGAAACAGGAAACATCTCGAATAAACAACCTAAACTTGCACCTAAAGCAATTAGAGGAAGAAGAACAAAAAGCCCCCAAAGTTAGCAGAAAGAAAGAAATCATAAAGATCAGATCGGAAATAAATGAAAAAGAAATGAAGGAAATGATAGCAAAGATCAATAAAACTAAAAGCTGGATCTTTGCGAAGATAAACAAAATTGATAAACCATTAGCCTGATTCATCAAGAAAAAAAGGGAGAAGACTCAAATCAATAGAATTAGAAATGAAAAAGGAGAAGTAACAACTGACACTGCAGAAATACAAAAGATCATGAGAGATTACTACAAGAAACTCTATGCCAATAAAATGGACAGCATGGAAGAAACGGACAAATTCTTAGAAATGCACAAACTGCAAAGACTGAATCAGGAAGAATTAGAAAATATGAACAGACCAATCATAAGCACAGAAATTGAAACTGTGATTAAAAATCTTCCATCAAACAAAAGCCCAGGACCAGATGGCTTCACAGGAGAATTCTATCAAACGTTTAGAGAAGAGCTAATACCTATCCTTCTCAAACTCTTTCAAAATAGAGCAGAGGGAGGGACACTCCCAAACTCATTCTACGAGACCACCATCACCCTGATACCAAAACCAGACAAGGATGTCACAAAGAAACAAAACTACAGGCCAATATCACTGATGAACATAGATGCAAATATCCTCAACAAAATACTAGCAAACAGAATCCAACAGCATATTAAAAGGATCATACACCATGATCAAGTGGGGTTTATTCCAGGAATGCAAGGATTCTTCACTATACTCAAATCAATCAGTGTGATACACCATATTAACAAATTGAAGGAGAAGAACCATATGGTCATCACAATAGATGCAGAGAAAGCTTTTGACAAAATTCAACACCGATTTATGATAAAAAACCCTGCAGAAAGTAGGCATAGAGGGAAATTTCCTCAACATAATAAAGGACATATAAGACAAACCCACAGCCAACATCATCCTCAATTGTGAAAAACTGAAACCTTTTCCAATAAGATAAGGAACAAGACATGGTTGCCCACTCTCACCACTCTTATTCAACATAGTTTTGGAAGTTATAGCCATAGCAATCAGAGAAGAAAAGGAAATAAATGGAATCCAAATTGGAAAAGAAGAAGTAAAGCTGTCACTGTTTGCAGATGACATGATAGTATACATAGAGAATCCTAAAGATGCTACCAGAAATCTACTAGACCTAATCAATGAATTTGGTAAAGTAGCAGGATACAAAATTAATGCACAGAAATCTCTGGCATTCCTATATACTAATGATGAAAAATCTGAAAGTGAAATCAAGAAAACACTCCCATTTACCATTGCAACAAAAAGAATAAAATATCTAGGAATAAACCTACCTAAGGAGACAAAAGACCTCTATGCAGAAAATTATAAGACACTGATGAAAATAATTAAAGTTGTTACAAATAGATGGAGAGATATACCATGTTCTTGGATTGGAAGAATCAACATTGTGAAAATGACTCTAGTGCCCAAACCAATCTACAGATTCAATGCAATCCCTATCAAACTACCACTGGCATTTTTCACAGAACTAGAGCAAAAAATTTCACAATTTGTATGGTAACACAGAAAACACCAAATAGCCAAAAATCTTGAGAATGACAAACGAACCTGGAGGAATCAGGCTCCCTGACTTCAGACTATACTACAAAGCTATAGTAATCAAGACAGAATGGTACTGGCACAAAAACAGAAAGATAGATCAATGGAAGAAGATAGAAAGCCAAGAGATAAACCCATTCACATATGGTCACCTTATTTTTGATAGAGGAGGCAGGAATATACAGTGGAGAAAAGGCAGCCTCTTCAACAGGTGGTGCTGTGAAAAATGGACAGGTACATGTAAAAGTATGAGATTAGATCACTCCGTAACACCATACACAAAAAATAAGCTCAAAATAGATTAAAGACCTAAATGTAAGGTCAGAAACTATCAAACTCTTAGAGGAAAACATAGGCAGAACACTCTATGATGTAAATCACAGCAAGATCCTTTTTGACATACCTCCTAGAGAAATAGAAATAAAAACAAAAATAAGCAAATGGGACCTTATTAAATTTCAAACTTTTCCACAGCAAAAGAAACCATAAACAAGACAAAAAGAAAACCCACAGAATGGGAGAAAATATTTGCAAATGAAGCAAATGACAAAGGATTGATCTCCAAAATTTACAAACACCGCATGCAGCTCAATTAAAAAAAGCAAACAAACCAATCCAAAAATGGGCAGAAGACCTTAATAGATATTTCTCCAACAAAAATATACAGAGTGCCAACAAACATGAAAGAATGCTCAACATCATTAATCATTAGAGAAATGCAAATCAAAAGTACAATGAGATATCATCTCACACCAGTCAGAATGGCCATCATCAAAACATCTAGAAACAATAAATGCTGGAGAGAGTGTGGAGAAAAGAGAACACTCTTGCACTGCTGGTGGGAATGTGAATTGGTACAGCCACTATGGAGAATAGTATGGAGGTTCCTTTAAAAAGCTACAAATAAAACTACCATATGACCCAGCAATCCCAGTACTGGGCATATACCCTGAGAAAACCATAATTCAAAAAGAGTCATGTACCAAAATGTTCATTGCTGCTCTATTTACAATAGCCCAGAGATGGAAACAACCTAAGTGTCCATCATCAGATGGATGGATAAAGAAGATGTGGAACATATATATTCTGGAATATTACTCAGCCATAAAAAGAAACGAAATTGAGCTATTTGTAATGTGGTGGATGGACCTAGAGTCCGTCATACAGAGTGAAGCCCAAAAGGGAAAGAGAAATACCATATGCTAACACACACACATACACACACACACACACACACACACATATATATATGGAATTTAAGAAAAAAATAATGTCATGAAGAACCTAGGTGTAAGACAGGAGTAAAGACACAGACCTACTAGAGAATGGACTTGAGGATATGGGGAGGGGGAATGGTAAGATTTTACAAAGTGAGAGAGTGGCATGGACATATATACACTACCAATCATAACATAGATAGCTAGTGGGAAGCAGGGACATAGCACAGGGAGTTCAGCACGGTACTTTGTGACCACCAAAGGTTTGGGATATGGAGGGTGGGAGGGAGGGAGATGGAAGCGGGAAGAGATATGGGAACATATGTATATGTATAACTGATTCACTTTTTTATAAAGCAGAAACTAACATGCCATTGTAAAGCAATTATATTCCAATTAAGATGTAAAAAACAAAACAAAACAAAACAAACAAACAAAATAGTGTCATGTACCAAAATGTTCATTGCAGGTCTATTTACAATAGCCAGGAGATGGAAACAACCTAAGTGTCCATCATCAGATGAATGGATAAAGAAGATGTGGCACATATATACAATGGAATATTACTCAGCCATAAAAAGAAACGAAATTGAGCTATTTGTAATGAGGTGGATGGACCTAGAGTCTGTCATACAGAGTGAAGTAAGTAAGAAAGAGAAAGGCAAATACCGTATGCTCACACATATATATGGAATTTAAGGAAAAAAATGTCATGAGGAACCTAGGGCTAAGATGGGAATAAAGACACAGAGCTACTTGAGAATGGACTTGAGGATATGGGGAGCGAGAAGGGTAAGCTGTGACAAAGTGAGAGAGTGGCATGGCCATATATGCACTACCAAACGTAAAATAGATAGCTAGTGGGAAGCAGCCGCATAGCACAGGGAGAGCAGCTCGCTGCTTTGTGACCACCTACAGGGGTGGGATATGGCAGGTGGGAGGTAGGGAGACACAAGAGTGAAGAGATATGGGAACATATGTATATATATATCTGATTCACTTTGTTATAAAGCAGAAACTAACACACCATTGTAAAGCAAGTATACTCCAATAAAGATGTAAAAATATATATATATATGTGTGTATGTATGTATATATATATATATATATATATATGTCACAGATGAAGGAGAAAGGTAAAAACCTATGGGAACAAATATATGTAGAGGAAAAAGACAATCTACCTGAAAAAGTATTCAGAGTAATGATAGTAAATATGACCTAGAATATCAGAAATAGAATGGAAGCACAGATTGAGAAAAAAACAAGAAATGTTTAACAAAGATCTAGAAGAACTAATGAACAAAGAAACAGATGAACAACAAAATAACTTAAATGCAAAAAACACTAGAAGAAATCAATAGCAGAATACCTGAGGCAGAATAACGAATAAGTGAGTTGGAAGACAAAATGGTGGAAATAACTGCCGAGGAGTGGAAAAAAGAATGAAAAGAATTGAAGACAATCCCAGAGACCTCTGGGACAACACTAAATGTATCAACATTTGAATTATATGTGTCCCAGAAGAAGAAGCGAAAAAAAGGGTGTGAGAACATATTTGAAGAGATTATAGAGGCAAACTTCCTTAACATGGGAAAGGAAATAGTCACCCAAGTCCAGGAAGCACAGAGAATGCCATACAGGATAAACTGTAGGAGAAACACACCAAGACACATATTAATCAAACTAATAAAAATTAAATTCAAAGAAAAAATATTAAAAGTAGCATGGGAAAAACAAGAGAAAACAAAACAAAACAAAACATACAAAGGAATTCCCATAAAGTTATCATCTGGTTTTTCAGCAGAAACTCTGCAGGCCAGAAGGTAGTGGTGGGATATTCTTAAAGTGATGAAAGAAAAATGTACAACCAAGATTACTCTACCCAGCAGTGGTCTCATTCAGATTCAATGGAAAATTCAAAACCTTTTGAGATAAGCAAAAACTAAGAGAATTTAGCACCACAAAACCAGCTTTAAAACAAATGCTAAAGAAACTTCTCTAGGCGGGAAACAAAAGAGAAGAAAAAGACCCCAAAAAACAAACCCAAAACAATTAAGAAAATGGGAACAGGAACATATACATCGATAATAACCTTGACTGTAAATGGATTAAATGCCCCAACCAAAAAACACAGAGTGGCTGAATGGATACAAAAACAAGACCCATATATATTCTGTTTACAGGAGACACACTTCAGACCTAAGGACACATACAGACTGAAACTGAAGGGATGGAAAGAGATATTCATGCAAATAGAAATCAAAAGAAAACTCGAGTAGCAATACTCATATCAGACAAAATACACTTTAAAATAAAGACTATTACAAGAGACAAAGAAAGACACTACATAATGATCAAGGAATCAACCCAAGAAGAAGATATAACAATTATAACTTTTTATGCACCCAATACAGGAGCACCTCAATGCATAATGCAAATGCTAACAACTATAAAAGGGGAAATCAGCAGTAACACAAAAATATGGAGGAATTTAATACCTCATTTACACCAATGGACAGAGCATCCAGACAGAAAATTAATGAGGAAAATAAAGCTTTAAATGACACAATAGACCAGGTAGATTTAATTGATATTTATAGGGCATTCCATCTGAAAATAGCAGATTGCACTTTCTTCTCAAGTGCACATGGAACATTCTCCAAGATAGATAATATCTTGGGTCACAAATCAAGCCTTGGCAAATGTAAGGAAATTGAAATCATAACAAGCAACTGTTCTGACCAAAAATCTGTGAGATTAGAAATCAATAACAGGAAAAAAATGAAAAAAAATATACATGGAGGCTAAACAATATGCTACTAAATAACCAAGATATCATTGAAGAAATCAGAGGAAATCAAAATATACCTAGAGACAAATGACAACACAAGCATGACGACCTGAAACCTATGGGATGCAGCAAAAGCAAAAAAAGAAAAATTATAGAAGAACATCATTGATGAACATACATGCAAAAATCTTGAACAAAATACTAGCAAACAGAATCAAAAAACATATTAAAAGGATCATACACCATGATCAAGTGGGATTTATCCCAGGGATGCAAGAATTTGATACACCATATTAACAAATTAAGGAAGAAAAATTATATGATCATCTCAATAGATGCAGAAAAAGCTTTTGAAAAAAATCAACACCCATTTATGATATAAATTATCCAGAGAATGGGCATAGAAGGAACCCACCTCAACATAATAAAGGCCATACATGAAAAAAACACAGCAAATATCATACTCAGTAGTGAAAAACTGAAAGCATTTCCACTAATATCAGGAAGAAGACAAGGATGTACACACTCACCAATCTTATTCTACATAGGTTTGGAGGTCTTAGCCATGGCAATCAGAGAAGAAGAAGAAATAAAAGGAATTCAAATTGGAAAATAAGTAAAGCTGTCACTGTTTGCAGATGACATGATACTATATATAGAAAATCCTAAAGATGCCACCAGAAGACTACTAGATCTAATCAATGAATTTGCTAAGGTTGCAGGATACAAAATTAATGCACAGAAATCTCTGGCATTCCTATACAGTAACAATGAAAAATCAGAAAGAGAAATTAATGAAACACTCCCATTTACCATTACAACAAAAAGAATAAAATACCTAGGAATAAACCTATGTAAGGAGGCAAAAGACTTGTACTTTGAAAACTATAAAACACTGATGAAAGAAATCAATGAGATGACATAAACAGATGGATAAATATACCATGTTCTTGAATTGGAAGAATATTTTGAAAATAACTATACTACCAAAAGCAATCTACCGATTCAGTGCAGTCCCTATCAAACTACCAATGGTATTCTCAACAGAATAAGAACAAAAATTTTACAATTTATATGTAAACACAAAAGACCCTGAATAGACAAAGCAATCTTGAGAAAAAAAAAAGGAGTTGGAGGAATCAGGCCCCCAACATCAAACTGTACTACAAAGAGACAATAATCAAGACAGTATGGTAGTGACACAAAATCGGAAGTATAGATCAATGGTACAGGATAGAAAGCCAAGAGAAAAACCCATGCACATATGGTCACCTAATTTACGACCAAGGAGGCAAAGCATACAATAAAGAAAAGACAGTCTCTTCAATAAGTCATGCTGGGAAAATGACATCTACCTGTAAAAGAATGAAATTAGAACACTCGCTAACACCATACACAAAAATAAACTCCAAATGGATTAAAGATATAAATATAACACGAGACACTACAAAACTGGTAGAGGAAAACATAGGAAAAACAATGTTTGACATAAACCACAGCAAGATCTTTTTTGAACCACTTCTTACAGTAAAAACAATAAATAAATATGACCCAATGAAACTTAAAATCTTTAGCACAGCAAAGGGAACCATAAATAAGATGAAAAAACAACTCTCAGAATGGATGAAAATACTTGCAAATGAAACAACAGACAAAGGATTAATCTCCAAAATATACAAACAGCTCATGGAGCTCAGTATCAGAAAAAACAAACAATCCAATTAAAAAATGGTCAAAAGACCTAAATAGACGTTTCACCAAAGAAGACATACAGATGGCCATGAGGCACATGAAAAGAAGCTCAACATCACTAATTATTAGAGAAATACAAATCAAAACTACAATGAGGTATCACCTCACACTGGTCAGAATATCCATTATCAAAACATCGAGAAACAATAAAAGCTGGAAAGGGTGTGGTGAAAAGGGAACCCTTCTGTGCTGTTGGTAGGGATATAAATTGATACAACCACTATGGAGAACAGTATGGAGGTTCCTTAAAAAGTAAAAATAGGGCTTCCCTGGTGGCTCAGTTGTTAGTAATCTGCCTGCCAATGCAGGGGACATGGGTTCGAGCCCTGGTCCGGGAAGATCCCATATGTTGTGGAGCAACTAAGCCTGTGCACCATAACTACTTAGTCTGCACTCTAGAGCCCATGAGCCACAAGTACTGAGCCCATGTGCCACAACTACTGAAGTCCCCATGCCTAGATCCCATGCTCCACAAGAGAAGCCATCACAATGTAAAGACTGTGTAGCGACAAAGAGTAACCCCTGCTCACTGTAACCAGAGAAAAGCCCGTGTGCAGCAACAAAGACCCAATGCAGCCAAAAATAAAATAAATAAAATAAAAATTAATAAATGTATTTAAGAAAAACTAAAAATAGCACTACCATATAACCCAGCAATCCTACTACTGAGCATATACCCTGAGAAAACCATAATTCAAAAAGAGTCATGTGGGAGACCTTCACGATGGTGCAGTAGGAAGTGGAGATCACCTTCCTCCCCACAAATACATCAGAAATACATCTACATGTGGAACAACTCCTAAAAAACACCTACTGAAAGCTGGTAGAAGACTTCTGACTTCTCAAAGGCAAGAAACTCCCCACATGCCTGGGTAGGGTAAAACAAAAAAGAAAAAACAGAGACAAAAGAATAGGGACAGGACCTGTACCTCTAGGAGGGAGCTGTGAAGGAGTAAAAGTTTCCACACACTAGGAAGCCCCTTCAGTGGTGGAAACAGGGGGTGGAAGAAGGGCAAGCTTTGGTGCCATGGAGGAGAGCACAACAATAGGGGTGCAGAGGGCAAGGGGAGAGATTCGCACGCAGAGCATTGGTGCCAACCAGCACTCATCAGCCTGAGAGGCTTGTCTGCTCACCCAATGGGGTGGGTGGGGGTTGGGAGCTGAGGCTCAGGCTTCAGAGGTCAGATCACAGGGAGAGTACTGGGGTTGGCTGCATGAACATAACCTGAAGGGGGCTAGTGTGCCACAGCTACCCAGGAAGGAGTTGGTGAAAAAGTCTGGAAGTGCCCAAGAGGCAAGAGAGCATTGTTTCAGGCAGCAGGATGAGAGGGGATTCAGAGCACTGCCTAAACGAGATCCAGAGACAGGCACGAGCTGCGAGTATCAGCGCAGACACAGAGATGGGCATGAAATGCTAAGGCTGCTGCTGCAGCCACCAAGAAGCCTGTGGGCAAGCACAGGTCAATTTCCACACCACCCCTCCAGGGAGCCTGTGCAGCCCACCATTGCCAGGGTTCAGTTATGCAGGGACAACTTCCCCAGGAGAACATATGGTATGCCTTAGTCTGTTGAAGTGTCACGCCGGCCTCTGCCACCACAGGCTTGCCCCACATTCTGTACCACTCCCTCCCTCCAGCCTGAGTGAAGCAGAACCCCCTGATCAGCTGCTGCTTTAACCACGTCCTGTCTGAGCGAAAAACAGATGTCCTCAGGCGACCTACATGCAGAGGTGGAGCCAAATCCAAAGCTGAACCCCAGGAGCTGTGGAAACAAAGAAGAGAAAGGGAAATTTCTCCAAGCAGCTTCAGGAGCAGCCGATTAAATTTCCACAATCAACTGGATGTACTCTGCATCTCTGGAATACTTGAGTAGAAAACTAATCATCCCAAAACTGAGGCAGTGGATTTTGGGAGCAACTGTAGACTTGGGGTTTGCTTTCTGCATCTAATTTGTTTCTGATTTTATGTTTATCTTAGTTTAGTAATTAGATTTTATTATCATTGGTAGATTTGTTTATTGATTTGGTTGTTCTCTTCCTTTTTAAAAATATATAGATATATTGTTTTTCCTTTTTCACTTTTTGTGAGTGTGTATGTGTATGCTTCTTTGTGTGATTTTGTCTGTACAGCTGTGCTTTTACATTTGTCCTAGGGTTCTGTCTGTCTGTTTTTTGCTTTGTTTTGTTTTTATTAGTATATTTTTTAGGGCTTGATATCTTTGGTGGATTTTTTTTGTTTGGTTGCTCTCTTCTTTCTAATTTTTTAAAATTGAATTTTAATTATTAATAAGTTTTTAATTTTTTAATTTAATAAATATTTTCTTTTCTTTATTTCACATTTTTTTTCAATTTTCTTCTGAGCCATTTGGCTGACAGGGTCTTGGTGCTCTGGCTGGGTATCAGGCTTGTGCCTCTGAGGTGGGAGAGCCAAGTTCAGGACATTGGTCCACCAGAGACTTCCAAGCACCACACAATATCAAAGGGCAAAAGCTCTCCAAGAGATCTCCATCTCAATGCTAAGACCCAGGTCCACTCAACCACCAGCAAGCTACAGTGTTGGACTCCCTACACCAAACAACTAGAAAGACAGGGACACAACCACACCTATTAGCAGAGAGGCTGCCTAAAATCATAATAAGTTCACAGACACCCAAAAACTCATGACCGTACATGGTCTTGCCCAGCAGAAAGACAAGATTCATCCTCATCCACCAGACACAGGCACCAGTCCCCTCCACCAGGAAGCCTACACAAACCACTGAACCAACCTTAGCCACTGGGGACAGACACCAAAAACAACAGGAACTACGCAACTGAAGCCTGAGAAAAGGAGACCACAAACCCAGTAAGTGAAGAAAAATGAGAAGACAGAGAATAACACAGCAGAAGAAGGAGCAAGGTAAAAACCACCAGAACAAACAAATGAAGAAGAAATAAGCAGTCTACCTGAAAAAGAATTCAGAGTAATGATAGTACATATGATACAAAATCTTGGAAATAGAATGGAGAAAATGCAAGAAACATTTAACAAGGACCTAGAAGTACTAAAGAGCAAACAAACAATGATGAACAAAACAGTAAATGAAATTAAAAATTCTCCAGAAGGAATCAATAACAGAATAACTGAGGCAGAAGAACAGATAAGTGACCTGGAAGATAAAATAGTGGAAATAACTACTGTAGAGCAGAATAAAGAAAAAAGGATGAAAAGAATCGAGGATAGTCTCAGAGACATCAGGGACAACAATAAATGCACCAACATTTGAATTATAGGGATCCCAGAAGAAGAGAAAAAGAAAGTGACTGAGAAAATATTTGAAGAGATTATAGATGAAAACTTCCCTAATATGGGAAAGGAAATAGTCAGCAGAAGGAAAGAAATCATAAAGATCAGATCAGAAATTAATGAAAAAGAAATGAAGAAAACAATAACAAAGATCAATATAACTACAATCTGGTTATTTGAAAAGATAAACAAAATTGATAAACCATTAGCCGGACTCATCAAGAAAAAAAGGGAGAAGAATCAAATCAATAGAGTTAGAAATGAAAAACAGGAGAAGTAAGGACTGACACTGCAGAAATACAAAGGATCATGAGAAAGTACTACAAGCAACTATATGGCAATGAAATGGACAACCTGGAAGAAATGGACAAATTCTTAGAAAAGCACAACCTTGCAGGACTGAACTAGGAAGAAATAGAAAATATAAACAGAAGAATCACAAGCACTGAAATTGAGACTGTGATTTAAAATTTTCCAGCAAACAAAAATCCAGGACCAGATGGCCTCACAGGCAAATTCTATCAAACATTTATAGAAGAGCTAACACCTATCCTTCTCAAACTGTTCCAAAATATAGCAGAGAAATGAACACTCCCAAACTAATTCTACGAGGCCACCATCTGATACGAAAACCAAAGATGTCACAAATTAAGAAAATTACAGGCCAATGTCACTGATGAACATAGATGCAAAATCCTCAACAAAATACTAGCAACAGAATCCAACAGCACATTAAAAGTTTCATACACCATGATCAAGTGGGGTTTATCCCAGGAATGCAAGGATTCTTCAATATATGCAAATCAATCAATGTGATAAACCATATTAACAAACTGAAGGAGAAAAATCATATGATCATCTCAGTAGATGCAGAAAAAGCTTTAGACATGGTTCAGCCTCCCGAAAGTAGGCATAATGGGAACTTACCTGAAAATGATAAGGGCCATATAGGACAAACCCACAGCCAACATCGTTCTCAATGGTGAAAAATTGAAAGCATTTCTTCTAAGATCAGGAACAAGACAAGGTTGCCCACTCTCACAACTATTATTCAACACAGTTTTGGAAGTTTTAGCCAGTAATCAGAGAAGAAAGAGAAATAAAAGGAATCCAAATTGGAAAAGAAGAAGTAAAGCTGTCACTGTTTGCACGTGAAATGATACTATACAGAGAGAATCCTAAAAATGCGACCAGAAAACTACTACAGCTAATCAATGAATTTGGTACTGTAGCAGGATACAAAAATAATGCACAGAATTCTGTTGCATTCCTATACACTAATGATGAAAAATCTGAAAGAGAAATTAAGGAAACACTCCCATTTACCATTGCAACAAAAAAATAAAATACCTAGGAATAAACCTACATAAGGAGACAAAAGACCTGTATGCAGAAAACTATAAGACATTGATGAAAGAAATTAAAGAGGATACAAATAGATGGGAAGATATATCATGTTCTTGGATTGGAAGAATTAACATTGTGAAAATGACTATACTACCCAATACAATCTACATATTCAGTGCAATCCCTATCAAACTAACCATTACATTTTTCACTGAACTAGAACAAAAAAAAATATTCACAATTTGTATGGAAACACAAAAGATCCCGAATAACCAAAGCAATGTTGAGAAGGAGAAACGGAACTGGAGGAATCAGGCTCCTGGACTTCAGATAATACTTCAAAGCCACAGTAATCAAGACAGTACGGTACTGGCAGAAAAACAGAAATATAGATCAATGGAACAGGATAGAAAGCCCAGAGATAAACCCACACACATATGGTCACTTTATTTTTGATAAGCGAGGCAAGAATATACAATGGAGAAAAGACAGCCTCTTCAATAAGTGGTGCTGGTAAAACTGGACATGTAAAAGAATGAAATTAGGACACTCCTTAACACCACACATAAAAATAAACTCAAAATGGATTAAAGACCTAACTGTAAGGCCAGGCAGTATAAAACTCTTAGAGGAAAACATAGACAGACCACTCTATGAGATAAATCACAGCAAGATCCTTTTTGACCCACCTCCAATAAAATGGAAATAAAAACAAAAATCAATAAATGGGACGTAATGAAACTTAAAAGCTTTTGCACAGCAAAGGAAACCATAAACAAGACAAAAAGACAACCTTCAGAATAGGAGAAAATATTTGCAAATGAAGAAACTGACAAATGATTAATCTCCAAAATATACAAACTGCTCATGCAGCCGAATATCAAAAAAGCAAACAACCAATCCAAAAATGGTCAGAAGACCTAAATAGATATTTCTCCTAAGAAGACATACAGATGGCCAAGAGGCACATGAAAAGCTGCTCAACATCACTAATCATTAGAGAAATTCAAGTCAAAACTGCAATGAGGCATCACTTAACACCAGTCAAAATGGCCATCATCAAAAAGTCTACAAACATAAATGCTGCAGAGGGTGTGGAGAAAAGGGAACCCTCTTGCACTGTTGGCAGGAATGTAAATTGATACAGCCACTATGGAGAACATTATGGAGGTTCCTTAAAAATCTAAAAATAGAACTACCATACCATCTGGCCATCCGACTACTGGGCATATACCCTGAGACAACCGTAATTCATAAAGAGTCCTGTACCACAACATTCATTGCTGCTTTATTTACAATAGTCAGAACATGAAAGCAACCTAAGTGTCCATCGACAGATGAATGGATAAAGAGGATTTTACATATATATATATACAATGGAATATTACTCAGCCATAAAAAGAAATGAAATTTAGTTATTTGTAGTGTGGTTGATAGGCCTAGAGTCTGTCTACCATAGTGAAGTAAGTTTGAAAGAGAAAAACAAATGCATATGCCGACACATATATATGGAATCTGAAAAAGAGAAATGGTTCTGAAGAACCTAGGGGCAGGACAGGAATAAACACGCAGATGTAGAGAATGGACTTGAGGACACATGCAGGGGGAAGGGTAAGGTGGGACAAAGTGAGAGAGTGGTAGGGACATATATACACTGCCAAATGTAAAATAGATAGCTAGTGGGAAGCAGCCGCATAGCACAGGGAAATCAGCTCAGTGCTTTGTGTCCATCTAGAGGGGTGGGTTAAGGAGGATGGGAGGGAGATGCAAGAGGGACGAGGTATGGGGATATATATATATATATATATGTATGTATAGCTGATTCACTTTGTTATAAAGCAGAAACTGACACACACTTGTAAAACAATTATATTCCAATCAAGATGTTAAAAAAAATTCATGTACCATGCTATTCATTGCAGCACCATTACAATAGCCAGGACATTGAAGCAACCTAAGTGTCCATCGGCAGATGAATAGATAAAGAAGATGTGGCACACATATACAAAGGAATATTATTCAGCCATAAAAAGAAATGAAATTGAATTTTCTGTAGTGACGTGGATGGACCTAGAGTCTGTCATATAGAGTGAAGTAAGTCAGAAAGGGAAAATCAAATACCGTATGCTAACGCATATATATGGAATGTAAAAAAAAAAAAAGTACTGATGAACCTAGTGGCAGGGCAGGATTAAAGACGTAGATATAGAGAATGGGCTTGAGGACACGGGGCGTGGAGAGGGACACTGGGGCGAAGTGAGAGATTAGCATCGACATATATACCCTGCCAAATGTAAAATAGTTAGCTAGTGGGAAGCAGCCACGTAGCACAGGGAGATCAACTTGGTGCTTTGCGAGGACCTAGAGCAGTGCGATAAGGAAATTGGAGGGAGACTCAAGAGGGTGGGGATATGGGGATATATGTATATTTATGGTTTATTCACTTTGTTGTACAACAGAAACTGACAGAGGATTATGAAGCAATTATACTCCAATGAAAGTTTATTAAAAATAAACAATCCCCCTTCAAAAAATAAATAGAAAAAGCTTATTAAAGTTTCCCTGTATCCCAATTACACTCCTCCTTGCAGATGGTCCTGATCGCTTACTTTTCCTTGACTTTCTTTCTATCAGTTATCTTATGTAATATGTGTTTTCTCTTCTCTGCCCCCACAAGCACCCTAATGTTGAATTCAGCCCTTTCACCAATTTCCACAAGAAATCCACTTCAAGTATTTTGTGATTGTTTTTAGACTCTGCTGAGAATTATTTTGAGAGTTTTATAAGGAGAGTTAAATACTGTCCTGCTAGATCCAACCTCTCCCCTCAAACACTCACATACATTCCAGTTATCTCTACCTCCCTTCTCTATCTTCTCTTTCTTCTCGTCTCCAACCTCACTTACCTCTAAGCCTGGAAGAGAGAATTTATTAGTCTTAGTGAAAGTCAAACACATTTGAAAATAACTAATAACTTGATGCCAATTTTCGATCAAAAAGTGTATCATACTGGAAAATCTTTCCATAGAATGTAGTCGGTGAGCTTCATGAAATAGAAAAACGATTCCAGTAGGATTATTCTGAAATGATGATAAATCAGCAGCCTCTCTGGGAAAATGTGTTACTCCCTGACCGAGACCCACAGCCTACCCTACCTTAAATGTGCTCAGAACACTTATATTAGTCTACAGTTGGGCATCATTTAACACAAAGCCTATTTTATAATAGTTTTGAATACTTCATGCAATTTATTGAACACTGTACTGATTGTGAAAAATAGAATGGTTGTATGGGTACAAAACATTTGCAAGTGTATCATTTGTTTACTCTTGTGATCGCATGTCTGACTGGGAGCTGTGGCTCACTGCCACTTGCCCAGTGTCATGGGAGAGTATCATACTGCATATCACTAGCAATGGAAAAGGTAAAAATTCAAGATTCAATGTACAGTTTCTCCTAAATATATACTGCTTTTACACCATCGTAAAATCAAAAAATCATAAGTCAAACTGTTGTAAGTTAGAGACCGTCTGTATTGAAATTTTATTATATGCTGGGCACAGTACTGACTTCACATGCTTTATCTCATTTAATCATCATAACAACTCTATGAAACAAATACTGTTACTATTCCAATTTTGTAAATAAAGAAGTTGAGGCTCAGAAAGGATAACATTTCAAAAGGTAACAAGACTAGTAAGGGATAGACACAAGTTTCAAACACAAGCACTATGACCAAAGAGCCCATAATCTTAACCTTTACCATATGCTGTTTCCTTACATAGACAGTCCAAATTTGTACCACAAAAGTGGACTCTGAGTATTCAAAAGAAGTCCAAAGATCTGGACCTGGCAGCAGAGCCTGAACAGAAGCTGAATCTAAATATATAGCCTAAAACCAAGTTCTAGAGTAATGAATTAGAAAAAAAATGATATTATAATGAGATTCTGAGTACATAGAGATGTTATTAGTGTGAGACTCTCTGATTATAGTTAGTTATTTGGACTAATGGTGGCATCCATGTCACAGATATGAGTTAATGGGGAGAGACTAGAGTTAGGCAGGAGCAGGGGATCACGGGCAGAGGGAATCACATGAATTGAATTTAGGCAAAAGGATCCAGGTAGAAGCAGAGTGGGATTAAGATCTAGGATACTTACTGGACAAAGGATGGAGTCTAGACTAAAAAAGCAGAATATATAGACCATTTTTCCAGTTAGGTCTATAAACAGCCTACTTAGTGCCAACAGGTAAAGCCTGAAAAGATTTCATTGATGGCTTATATGCCATCCTCTTTCTACCTATTTTGCTTCCTACTTATAATCTTTCACTGTGCAGCCCATCTACTCTGGTCATAAGTCCCAAATCCTTTCCTTGAGCTTCTGCCTCATCCACTTCACCTATTCTTGATTTGGATTTCATACGTTCTTCCCTTTATGATCTAAATCTTGCCAACCCCATGCTCTAACTCACTGGTCTCAAGGGCCAACCTTATTCAATAATTATTCCATTGAAGCCTGCAATAATCCAGGCCTGCTTTACCCAGCCTGGTTAGAAGAGGCTCTCTACCATTTTTCTGTCTATTGTGCCTCATCCTGGTAGTTGTACTTGGCCTTTGTGATGATAGGAAAGGCAGGGTAAAATTAGGCAAATATTTGAGGTAAAGACTGCTAGGTATCTTCGTTTGTTTGTCCCTCCAAATCCATTTTTGACCTCTTTCCACCCTGCTCTGTGCATCCAGAGGCAGATCTATATGTATCCTCTTACCTTCTGAATTCTTGTTGTGTCAGCCAATGTGAACCACTGACAGGAAGTCAGAGGGACAGCAGAAACTGAAGTTGAAATATTTATTTCCCTGGCTCCTTCCCTGAAGGGCCACAACTGGCTGGATACTCTTCTCAACCAAAATACACGTCTCTGTCAAGCAACCCTCTCCACATAGCTCCTCTGAATCCAGGTTCTGGTAACTGCTCCTTCCCATTGACTAAATCAAACCTAGGGATGATAATAACAAACGTCTATGTTACTAGCTTATAGTACTATACTATGCATTGTGGTTTCTCTACACCATAAGTATTTAAACTCTCTTAAATAACCCAGTTTGAGTGTGTCATCTGTTTCCTGTCAAGACCTTGACTGTTACACTGCCCTTAGATCTTTCCACAACCCTGGTTTCCACATCCTGGTAAGTCTTTTTGTAATAGCTTATAGGCTTTATACATCTTTTGTTTTAATGAATAAACTGTATTTATTTTTCCTATAAGCTGTCAGTGATATCTAAAAAAATACTTTAAAAATTGACTATAAATATAATTGAATTTGTCCTTTTTTAATTTAATTGGCCATTTTTTAAATTAGTTTTTATTGGAGTATAGTTGCATTACAATGTTGTGTTAGTTTTTTGCTGTAGAGCAAAGTGAATCAGTTATACATACATATATACACTCTTTTTTAGATTTCCTTCCCATTTAGGCCACCACAGAGAATTGAGAAGACTTCCCTGTGCTATACAGTAGGTTCTCATTAGTTATATATTAGTTATGCATTTTATACATAGTATATATATATATATATATATATATATATATATATATATATATATCAGTCCCAATCTCTCAATTCATCCCACCCCCTTTCCCCCTTGGTAACCATAAATTTGTTCTCTATATTTGTGACTCTATTTCTACTTTGCAAATAAGTTCATCTCTACCATTTTTCTAGATTCCACATATAAGTGATATTATATTTGTTTTTCTCTTTCTGACTTACTTTACTCTGTATGACAATCTCTAGGTCCACCCACATCTTTGCAAATGACAATATTTTGTTCCTTTTTATGGCTGAGTAATATTCCATTGTATATATGTACCACATCTTCTTTATCCATTCATCCATCAATGGACAATTAGGTTGGTTCCATGTCCTGGCTATTATAAATAGTGCTGCAATGAACATTGGGACACATGCATCTTTTTGAATTATGGTTGTCACCAGATATATGCCTAGGAGTGGGATTGCTGGGTCCTATGGTAGCTCTATTTTTAGCTTTTTAAGGAACCTCCATAATGTTCTCCATAATGGCTGTACCAATTTACATTCCCACCAACAGTGTAAGAGGATCCCCTGTTCTCCACACCCTCTCCAGAATTTATTGTTTGTAGGTTTTTTGATGATGGCTATTCTGACTGGTGTGAGGTGATACCTCATTGTAATTTTTTGGTTTAGTTTTTTGTTTGTTTGTTTGTTTTTGTGGTATGTGGGCCTCTCACTGTTGTGGCCTCTCCCATTGCAGAGCACAGGCTCCGGACGTGCAGGCTTAGCAGCCATGGCCCATGGGCCTAGCCGCTCCATGGCATGTGGGATCCTCCCGGATTGGGGCATGAACCCGTGTCCCCTGCATCAGCAGGCGGACTCTCAACCACTGCACCACCAGGGAAGTCCACTCACTGTAGTTTTGATTTGCATTTCTCTAATAATTAGTGATGTTTGGCATCTTTTCATGTGTTTGTTGTATGTCTACTTTACTTCTAAAATTCTCAATTCATAGCAATATAATATCTTTATCTCAGTGTTCCACTAAACCAGAACTGGTTAAAGTATACAATAATAACCTTCTAATTGCCAAATCCCAATTAATATTTTCTAGTCCTTGTCTTATTAACCACTTATTTAACCACTGCATTTGTAACTGCTGAACATTTTCATTGTAAACACCTTCACCTTTGGGTTTCATAACACATCACCATCTAGGTTCTCTTCACATTTCCCTGACCACTTCTTCTCTGTCCTCTGTCTTCATATGCCATTTTTTGGGTCTATCTTACCATTAAATGTTGGTGTTCTCAAGAACTCCATCCTCAGGTCACTACTCTTTTCCCTCTATATACTCTCTTTGGATGATCACATTTACTCTCATAGTTTTGACACTCATTTCTATCCTTATGACTCTCAAATTCATATTTCTAGCCCAGTCCTTTCCTCAAACTTCCTGATGTTCATCTTCACTTTAATATTACAAATTTAGAGAGCAAACAGCCATAGAGTTCCTCCTGGGCTTCTTTGATATTTCATACAGTTGATTGTTTCCTTCTTCTTATAACTCTTTCTTCCTTTAGCCTCTATGACAAATTTCTTAGTCATTTCATGCTACTATAACAAAATACCATAGACTGTGTGTCTTATAAACAAAGGAACTTACTTCTCACAGTTCTGGAGGCTGAAGATCTCTCATGTCTGAGATCAGGCTGCCAGCATGGTCCAGTTCTGGTGAAAGCCCCTTTTCAGGTTGCAGACTGCTGACATCTTGTATCCTCACATGGAAGAGGGTGAAGGGAAAACAGGTTCTTTCATGATTCTTATAAGTACACTAATCCTGTTCATAAGGGCTCCATTCTCATGATCTCATCTAATCCTAATTAACTCTCAAGGCCCTACCTCCTAATAACATCACATTGGTATATAGAGTTTCAATAATATGAATTTTGAGGGGGACACAAACATTCATAACAATAATAAAATTTTCTTGACAATCTTCTACATTTTTGACTATTAATTCTTGTCCTCCTTGAAGATTTCTCCTCTTCCTAAGCTCCATGGCTTCAAATATTAGCCACGTTATTAATCAGCCCAAGTCCTTAACACACCTGGATCATTCCACTAGAAAAAACAGGTAAAATAACTGATGGAATTTCTCAGAAGAATCCTAGTAATGGACTGCTGTTTTCTTCTATGATGTCTTGCTATTGTGCAGATTCCCCTGTATCTGGACCCTAGATTTATAGTGACTTGGTAGATAACCCAAATGTCTCTTTTACATGATCCCACTGTCCATCTGCATTTCCACTTTCCAAATATTGGACAAATATATACCCTTGATTAACGCTCACATTAATTAGTTACCCAACAGGCCTTCAGCTTTGACTCCTTCCAGTCTTGTCATGCCAAGGCATGATAGTCTTTTACCCTTATACCTAGTTTGTCCATCAAAAAGAAAGAAAACATTTTAAATTACAGCTCAAATTTTTTCATTCTACTGGGAAACTTTTAATGAATTCCAGTTATTCACAGCATCATTTCCAAACCTATCCTTGGTCCCTAATGTCAGGTGACGCCCTCATGGTAGCCTATGACTTTAGCACTCCCTAATCACCTTGCTTTCTGGTGTTTCTTTGGTTTTGGAGCACTATGGATATCTCTCACTTTATTGTAAGGTCAGCTATGCATTGTAGAAGTTGTTTGCTCGATTTTATTTATAATTTCTCGGTGACTGTAGGGATTGGAGGAATATTTAAAAAGCATTTAGGGGCTTCCCTGGTGGCACAGTGGTTGAGAGTCCACCTGCCGATGCTGCGGACTCCCCACATGCCGGGGAGCAGCTGGGCCCATGAGCCGTGGTCGCTGGACCTGTGCGTCTGGAGCCTGTGCTCTGCAGAGGTGAGAGTCCCACGTACCGCAAAAAAAAAAAAAAAAAGCATTTAGTTTATCATATTGTTGTAAACAATTAAAGTTGTAGGAAACAATCTATGGAGGAAAAGAAAAAACTGAAAAGGAACACATCAAAATTTTACCAACAGTTACACTTGGTGGTGAAGTTATAGTAATATAATAAAGAAGTATATTATTCTTCTTTATATTTGTCAGTATTTTTCAACATTTTTACAATGCATGTGTATTATTTTTAAATCAAGAAAAACCTTATTTATTTTGAAAACAAACTCAATTTGACTCAGTTATTTATATTCTAGAATTCAAATTCAAAGATTAGTAAAAAAAAATATGGGCAAAGATCAGGTAAGATGTACAATGATGCAGAGAGTGTTTGTGGTGAACATTTGGACACAGCCAATTTAATAAAGGTTAGAATAGTATGCAGTCTTTAAACTGATGCTTAAGAAGAGGTTTTAATGTCATAGAGAATTTCTTTTGAAATAAAGCTAAAGATAAACTCTGGTTACAAAATTGTATATGGGTATAGATTCAATTCTTTAATGTAAAAAGAAAAATACATAGACAAAAACTAGAAGGAAATATCTCCAAGGGCTTCTACATAATTGCCTCTGGGTGGTGAGATTATACTTGATGTTTGTTCAGTTCTTTATACTTTTCTGTATTTTCTAAGTATTTTAATAATCAGGAGAAAAGTAAGATACAGGCAGTTGCCTCTGCAGGATACTAGGTGGGAATATAGCCTATGGAATGGAGAGACATCTCCCTAAAATAAAGGAAAAATGTGATGAAAATTCAGTTAATTTCAAAGTATAGGATTCATGAATGGTACAAGAGTATTTTTTGTTTTGTTTTGTTTTTTTACACACCAGCACCTCTAAAACTTATTTTAGAATGTTATAAACATCTTCTCATGTTGGCCATCTGCATGTCTACTTTAGAGAAATGTCTATTTGGTCTTCCAAATGTAAAATGGATGGCTAGTGGGAAGCTGCTGCATAGCACAAGGAGATCAACTCGATGCTTTTTGACAACCTAGAGGGATGGGATAGTGAGGGTGGGAGGGAGGCTCAAGAGGGAGGGAATATGAGGATATATGTATACATATAGCTGATTCACTTTGTTGTACAGCAGAAACTAACACAACATTGTAAAGCATTTATACTCCAATAAAGATGTGAGAATAAAAAAGAATATTATATACATACTGCCATTTTCTCTCTTCCACCTAGACAACTACAAGTTAATGCAATGCTTGGGGGAAAAGCGAAATTAAATAACATGTGCTGAACATTTACTAAATGCTGTCTATAGAGTCAAGCACTTTCCTACATTCTTTCATGAATCTTCATCATCAACAATTTTTTGAGATGAAGCTGTCACAATATGAGTGAAGTTGTATTGCATGCAAATTTATTTTATGTAAATTTGAAGTAGTTGCATATGGAAATGTTGGTATGTATTAAATTTAAAATAATATAATCTCCCCAAATTAAAAGATAAATAAAGCAAAAAGAAGGGATTAATTCTAAAGCTGGGAGTTAAAGGAATAATAAATTATTCCACATGGTTCACTTTGGTTGGTAAACATTAATTTGTCAGTATTCTGTGACTCGTGTATGCATTGTAACTTCTGGGAATACTCTTGGTGCTACTTTTTAATGTTACTATTATTATTTAAATATTTTAAATATATTTTACGACATCAGCTTAGGTTCATCGGGTACTAGTAGTAAGGAAAAATACATCTTAAAATCATTAACTTTATAGTAGAAGTCAGAAGTAATAAGACAAAAGAAAAGCTATGAAGAGGACCAAACTACCATCATAATAGGCTGTGCAATGTTTGACCAATCAGTATCCTGTGAGGTATAAAAAACAATATCTAGAAAACTAAAAGTAACATTAATGAAAAAATGGTTATAGATTTATGAGGCCCAAGGATGCATTTTCTCTAAATTACGTTTATCCCTATGAGAAAACTAATCTTGAATTGTGTAGCATCTTTAGCAATGCATCTTTTGCATAAAATAATGCATTATCTCCACTTTAAACAAGAGGAAACAGGCTCAGAAAAGTTAAGAGCTTCCCCAAATCACACAGGAAAATATGGCTTGTGTGTGCTGGGTTCAGATGATAACTGCTTCACATGTCTTTTTGGAGTGGTGGTGCTTTTACACTCCTACCCTTGATGATCCCACTTGATATCAGGCTTCAATTACCCATCTCTATATTATCTTTATTACCAAATCTATATCTTCTGGACAGATTTTTTCCTAAGCTCCAAATTTCTATATGCATCTGCCTTTCACCAAGTTGCCTAAACCATAAATATGAGCATCATCTCATCTCTTCCCTCTCTCTTACCCCTTACATTCAATCAATGACAGAGTCTTGTTTATTTAGCCTCCTTAATACTTATGGTATCTAGTTCCTCTTTTTTGATCTGTACTGCTGTGATCATGATACAGGCCACCATCATCATTCTATTACTACAATAGGTGCCAAAACCTCAGCTCTATCTACTGCCAGCTATCCTCTTTTGTCTTAACTATAGGAATATGAAATTGTTTGTTCCTAGAGAGTGCCACAAAGGAGTTATTTGTTTCATGCCTGTGTGCCTTTGTTTTCTTCGTTTCTGGTGTCTGGTCTTTCTTCTCCCAACCCCAACAAGTACCGCACCCCCTCCAATGTGAGATAATGGTTACACTTAAGGTGAGACTTTAAAAAAAATGAGTACTGTTTATCAGTGAAAAATGTATGTGTAAAGATATGTAATAATGATATCTACCTCATAGAGTAGCTGCAAGGAATAAATGCATTAATACATATAAATCATATAGAGCAGATGGCCTATCAAAGATCAACAAATATTAGCTTTTATTGCTATTATCATTGTTTCTGCAGTTGAGTCCATGTTTAGGAGGGATACACTTTGAGCTCTTTCCAAATACTCACATTTGCCCATATCCCAAATTTTATGATTCCTTCATCTATAAACTGTGGATAATTTCTATTTCAGAGGGAAGTTGCTAAGATGAAATATGATGATAAACAAAATAAAGACACATAGAGTTGTAGATATTTAACATTTACTTAGGCTCACTCATGCTGAGTACTTGTCATGGTACACTGATAATAACTGCCATTTTACTAGGACATAATTTGGAGTCACATGTGTTGGAGGCTTCAGTAGACATGTTAAATCTGAAAATGCCAAGGGTAAATCTAATGTATTTTGTATTATGTATGTGTAATGCAATGTATTTGGCTTCATCAACTAGGGAGCACTGGTCTTGGAGATGATTTGAGGTTCAGCAGCTATGGTTTATTTTCTTAGTATTTAATGTCAATGAGCAAAGTAACCGATTTCTTCCTTCCATTTAGAGTAAAAGGTTTTTAACTGACCATGGCTGTTGCTCCTGTACTTCTGACACCATCTCTCACTCATTCATGATGTGACTTGAAAATCTGCTATTTACTAAATTTTATAAAAAAGGAGGCTTGGGCTTCCCTGGTGGTGCAGTTGTTGAGAGTCCGCCTGCCGATGCAGGGGACATGGGTTCGTGCCCCGGCCCGGGAAGATCCCACATGCCGCGGAGTGGCTGGGCCCGTGAGCCATGGCCACTGAGCCTGCGCGTCCAGAGCCTGTGCTCCGCAATGGGAGAGGCCACAACAGTGAGAGGCCCGCATACCGCAAAAAAAAAAAAAAAAAAAAAAAAGAGGCTTAGGTATTTCACTTCTCAATTTGCAGATAGTAGCAACAGCAAGAGAAGGCCCCTCAATAATGTGAAATAAGCCAATTTATTATTTTATTCCTTCTCAGTCCCTACATCTGCTTTGAGTAAAGAAAAGTGAGAAATACTGTGCACATGAAACTGAACATTCAGATGCTTTGTGTGCATGAAGGAGCTTACCAAATTTATGTAGAGTAGATGTTTACTTACCATTAGTAACCTTTCTTAACTGATCCTCCACAGGGTAGAGTAGAAAATATTAGAGAAAACAGAGCATTAAATCATTAAAGTTGCAACGGCCACACAAGACACAATCTGGTCCTATCTTCTGCCTTTAGGCAGGTAAGTTATTATTATCTCCACTTTCCAGATATGGCAACTGAGGTCCGGCAAGTGGTTCTTAACCCTGTCTAAACATCAAAAGTACCTCAAATGATTTATACTGTGAATCTGAACATAATTATAGTGGATTTAATATGCAAATTATTTTACATTTCAATCACTGGGGTGAAGGGCAAACTATTCTTGGACAATTTGTTATTCATTTAAGAATATGTTTAGATCTCCATTTCATTCCATTGGTAAAAGCAAATACTAGGCACATTAAAGGTCTAAATTTGTAAAAGAGGGAAGTATAAAAGAAATACAGAATAATATTTATGAATGTGGTTTTAAGGAAAGCTTTCTTAAGACACGAGCTACAAAATACAGAAAAGATTGATAAATCTGACTTTGCTAATTACAACAAAGACAGCATAAACAAAGTTAATAGACTAGTAAAAGACTAGAGAAATAGCTGCAACACCTATCACCAATAAAGTGTCTTGAAAAAAATATATATATACAGACACACACACACACATACTCACTTCCATAAAGCAATATGTAAAACAAAAACAACTTAATGGGGAGGGGGAAGGGTAAGTTTTGACAAAGTGAGAGAGTGGCATGGACATATATACACTATCAAACGTAAAATAGATAGCTAGTGGGAAGCAGCCGCATAGCACAGGGAGATCAGCTCGGTGCTTTGTGACCGTCTGGAGGGGTGGGAGAGGGAGGGTGGGAGGGAGGGAGATGCAAGAGGGAAGAGATATGGGAACATATGTATATGTATAGCTGATTCACTTTGTTATAAAGCAGAAATTAACACACCATTGTAAAGCAATTATACTGCAATAAAGATGTTAAAAGAAAAAAAGAAAAGAAAAATGGCCAAAAGGTATGAGCAGAAGAGGAAATACAAAAGGCTAATAAACACATGAAAAGATTTTCATCTTAACTAGAATTTAAGGAAATTCACATTAAAACAATGAGGTGACTTTTTTAACATTGAAAGTTTGATAACATCCAGGAGTGACAAGAGTATGTGGAAATAGATGCTCTTATACCCTTATGGTGGAATATAGCCACTTTGGACAGCAATTTGGAAGTATCTCTTAAAATTTTAAATGTGCATAACTTATGACACTTATGACCCTTTACCCCACAGTATATACATTTGAGAAAAATCTTGCCTAAGTACATAAGGACACATATACATTGGAGCATTGTTTTTAATAGCAGAAATATTAAAACAACCTAAAAGAATAATGCATCTTTGTATGTATAGACAAGGAAAGATCTTGAAGACATACCGAATTTTTTGGAAAAAGCTTTAGAACAATAGATAAAGTACGAGACCATTTGTATTTTTAGAAAATTCCTCAAATGTTACTGAGACACAGGCCTACTTTAGAACCACTGCAATGAAGTAGAATCTTTCCAAGGGCAGAGAATACAGTATCCCATCCTTTAAAAATACTTTTATTGTAAAATATACATAACATAAAATTTACCATTTTAACAATTTTGTGTATAATTCAGTGACATTAAACACTATCCACCTCCAAACTTGTTCATCAGTCCAAACTGAAACTATGTACCCATTACCCATTAAACAATAACTCTCTATTATTATCTCCCCTTAGTCCCCGGTAATCACCATTCTACTTTCTGTCTCTACGACTGTGAATCTTTTAGGTACCTTATATAAGGACAATATTTGCCCTTGTGCCTCTGGCTTAGATTACTTTGCATAATACAGACACACTTTACATAATATTTTCAAGGTGCATCCATGTTGTAGCATGTATCAGAATTTCATCCATTTTTAAGGTTGATTAATGTCCCCATTATATGTATGTGTGTATATATATATATATATATATACACACACACACACACACACACCACAAAAATGTATATATACATATATATACACACAAAACACATTTTGTTTATCCATCCATCTATCGATGGACATATGGGTTGTTTTTACCTTTTGGTTATGGTGACTAATGATGATATGAACATCGGTGTACAGATATCTCTCCAAGTCCCTGCTTTCAGTTATTTTCGGTATATACCTGGATTTGAAATTACTGGATTATATGGTAATTCTATGCTTAATTTTTTGAGGATGCACCATGCTGTTTTCCACAGCGGCTGTACCATTTTACATTTCTACTAGCAATGCACAAGGTTCCAATTTCCCTACATACTCACCAACACTTACTATTTTCTGGGTTGTTTTGGAAAGGCAGAGGGGGAAATAATAGTCATCCTAATGGGTGTGAGGTGGTATCTTATTGTGGTTTTGATTTGCACTTCCCTAATGAGTAGTGATGTTGAGCAACTTTTCAAGTGCTATTGGTCATTTATTTATCTTCTTTGGAGAAATGTCTATTCAAGTCTTTTGTCCATTTTTTAATTGGGTTGTTTATTTAAATTGAGCTGTTTTTGGATTGGTTGTCACTGACTTGTAGGAGTTCTTTATATGTTCTGGATATTAATCCCTTATGAGATATATGATTTGCAAATATTTTCTCCTATTCCATGGATTGCCTTTTCACTCTCTAGATAATGCCTTTTGATGCACAAAAGTTTTTAATTTTGATGAAGTACTATTTATCTATTTTTTTTATTGCCTATGCTTTCGGTGTTATGTCCAAGGAATCATTGTCAAAATCCAATGTCATGGAGATTTCCCCCTATGTTTTCTTCAAAGAGTTTGATAGCTTTACCTCATATGTTTACGTCTTTGATCTATTTTGAGTTAATTTTTGTATATGATGTAAGGTAAGGGCCCACACATATTCTTTTCCATGTGGATATCCACTTTTCTCAGAATCAATTATTGAATTAACTGTCTTTTCCCCATTGACTAGTCTTGGCATCCTTGTCAAAAATCATTTGAATATATATATAATTTCTGGGCTCTCTATTATATTGGTCTACATGTCTGCCTTTATGTAAGTACTACACTCTTTTGATTAATGTAACCTGTGGTAAGCTTTGAAATTAGGAATTGTGAATCTTCCAACTTTGTTCTCCTTTGTTGACTGTTTTGTTTTCTATTTCTGTGAGTCTATTTATATTGATATACAAAACAAACTAGTGGTTACCAAAGGGGAGAAGGAGAAGGAAAGGGAGAGGGTAAAATTAGGGGTATGAGATTAAGAGATACAAACTATGATGTATAAAATAGAGAAGCAACAAGTATAGCACAGGGAATTATAGCCATTGTCTTGTAATAAATTTTAATGAAGTATAATCTGTAAAAATACTGAATAACTATGCTGTACATCTGAAGCTAATATAGTATTGTAAATCAACCAATACTTCAATAAAAAAAAGATTGTTTTGACTATTTGGGTCCCATGAAATTGTATATGAAATTTAGGATTTTTCTTTTATTTCTACAAAAAAAATTGTTGGGATTTTGATAGGGATTGAATTGAATATGTAGATCACTTAGGGTAGTATTGTCATCTTAAAAATATTAAGTCTTCCAATCTGTAAACATAGGGCGTCTTCCCATTTATTTATGTCTTTAATTTTTTTCAGCAACGTTTTATAATATTCATTATACAAGGGTTTTGCTTATTTCGTTAACTTTATTCTTAAGTATTTTATTCTTTTGGGGTACTATCCTAAATAGAATTGGCACCCTAATTTCCTTTTGGGATTGTTTACCATTAGTGTATAGAAATGAAACTTCCTTTTTTTGCATAATGATTTTATATTCTCTAACTTTGCTTAGTTCATTCATTAGCTCTGCCAGGTGTGTGTGTGTGTGTGTGTGTGTGTGTGTGTGTGTGTGTGTGTAGAATCTTTAGGGTTTTCTACATATAAGATCATGTCATCTGCAAACAGAGATTTTACTTCTTCCTTTCCAGTTTGGATACCTTTTATTCTTTTCTTGCCTAATAGCTTTGGCTAAAACTTGTAACTCTGTGCTGAATAGAAGTAATGAAAGCAGTATCCTTGTCTTCTTCCTGATCTTAGAGGAAAAGCTTTCAGTCTTTTACCATTGAGTATGATGTTAGCTGTACATTTTTTATATATGGCCTTTATCATGTTGAGAAATGTCCTCCTATTCCTAGTTTGTTGAGTGTTTTTTCATGAGTGGCTGTTGAATTTTGTCACATGCTTTCTGCATCAATTGAGATGATCATGTGGGTTTTTCCCCTTCATTCTGTTATTGGGATGTATTAGATAGATTGATTTTGATATGTTAAAACATCTTTGCCTTCCAGAAATAAATCCCACTTGGCCATGGTGTATAATCCTTTTAAGGTGTATAATCCTTTTAATATGCTGCTGAATTCAGTTTGGTAGTGTTTTTGCATCAATGTTCATGAGATATTTGTCTGCAGTTTTCTTTCCTTGTGGTATATTTTTCTTGCTTTGGTATCAGGGTAAAGCTGGCCTCATAGAATGAGGTAGGAATTGTTTTACCGTCTTCAATTTTGGGGGAAAGTTTGAGATGGATTTGTATTAATTCTTCTTTAAATGTTTCGTAGAATTCGCCAGTGAAGCCATCTGATCCAGAACTCTTCTTTGTGCTTCTTATCCTTTTAACACTCAACCCTAATTCAGAGTTGTCTGCTTACCTAGGAGGAAGGTCCTAATATCAATCAGAAAACCCTGGTCTCAGTCAGTGATCTCCAAAGTGGGAATGTTTACCCCCTTGGTGCCTAAGGTGATCTATGGAGATGTGGGAAGTTATTATAATTCTAATTTTTAGCTCTTAAACCCCCATTTTTGTGCATGTTCTATAGAGTATGATACACATATATTATTAACTTTTCTAAAAGCAATTATTTGTAGAGCTATGACTGTTAGGATATAGGACTGTGCCTCTTTGTACCCTCTTTTCTTTGACCCTCATATTGCCCTTTCAGATCATATAGAGCAAGATTATCCCAAGTAGGATAAATCTTGTTCTCACAACGTTCTGCCATGTTTGAAAGCAGTGCTTACATACTTCCTTAGTGTACAGGGCAAACATTACCCCCGAGCCAATTCCATTTGTCTCTCTGTGTGTGACATAGTTTCTCCTCCTGTTACCATTTATAGTCATCTTCCTCTAGATGTGTTCAATTATTATTTTTTTCTTACAAAATCTAGTATCAAGCACTCCAAAGTATGTTGCTATCAGTACTGAGGATAGTGAAATGGCTAGTGTTGCTTCTCACTATCTGACTTTACTGGCCCACAGATCATACATAATTAATTTCCAAGCTACAACTGACCATGGCATTTATGCTCATTGATTCATTTACTCAAACACTTTTTGAGCACATTCTATTTACTCTTCTAGGTACTGAAAAAACTTGGCCCCTGCTTTCAGTGACTTTAATCTATATGATGTCCCTGAAAAATACAAACAAAACTTGTATATGTAAACTATATCTCAATAAGTTTAGTTTTATAAAAGCTGTGTTACAATACAGACTGTAGTAAATAACATTTGAGTATTGGGATAATCAGAAAAAGCTTTCTAGAGGAAGTGTCATTTGAATAAGAAATAAGTGGGGCCATGGTGTATTACAAAAGTAAATGTTTTTTATTAATGCCTAGCAGAGGAATATGGACTTAATCCTGAAAGCAATAATGAATAATTGAAAGGTTTTACTCAGGGAAGTGACATGCTCATATGTGTGTATTAGAAATTACTTTGGTTGTTTTTTGAAGAATGGGCTGGAGATACGTAAAAATATAAGTGAGAGATAATAAAGGCTTAGGCTAAAGTGTTGGCAAGCAGGCTAGAGAGTAGGGGGGCAAGTGGAAATATACTTAGGTGAGGCATAGTAGTTGATTTTATGTGCAGAGTGAGATAGGGATATCTTTGTGCTTCTCATGAGACTCTATTGTCAAATTTTCAGGAATTTTGAGAGCTGTTTGTTAACCATTGGCAGCTTGAGATAGTCATGGTAGACATTTACATCATGGAAATGAGGAAATACTACAAATCAGGGTTTGTTTGTTTATTAGTATGTTTGCTCAGAGAGATAGTTTTCCAGCCTACACTGTGGTACCGTATTGGGTGGATGGATAGATGGTAGGTCCATTCAAAGAGATGAAGTTTCTAGTAAGAGGAGTAACTGATGTATGTAGAGGAGGGCACTGAATCCAGACTTAGGCATAGTGCTTATGAGGTACATGTAGAACATTCAGGTGGATATTTCCCCTTGGATAGTCAGGTCCAGATGTCAGATGAAAGGTAGAGACTGGAGAGAGATATAGTTGAGATGCATATATTTTGGATGTAATGTATATAAGTAGTATTTGCAATGGTAGGGATAGATGTGGTCATCCAAGTGGAGCTTGGAGAAGAGAAGAGGCCTAGGACAGAGTTCTAGAGAACAATTAAATTAAGGGCCAGGAGAAAGAACCTACCAAAGAGACCAAGAAGTAACAGTAAAAATGTGTTCAAGAGGTCAAAGGAGAATTTCAAGAAGTATGGAATTATAAAATATATAAAATTCTGCAGAGATACAATAGGAACAGAAAAAATATTGATTGCATTCACCACCTATGAGGTCATTGGTCACATTGTAGAGACGAGTGAAGTGGTGGGAATCAAAGCTGAATTCCAGGGGTATGAATAAGAAATGAGAGGTAAGACAGTAGAAAAAAAGAAGTATAAAATACTCCTAATGTTTATTAAGCAGCTACTTTGAACTTCTAAACACTTTACATATACTAACTCACTTAAGCCATATCACAACTCTGTGAAGTAGATATTTTTACTATCCTCATTCTATAGGCAATAATAGTCACTAACATTTCATATAGTGCTTTATGCGTGTCAGGCACAATTCTAATTGCTTCAAAGTATATTTACTCACTGAATTCTCTCAATAACCTAGAGAGTTAAGTACTATTATTAGCCTCATTTTAGCAATGAGACAGTGGAGGCACAGAAAGGATAGGAAGCATGCTTAAGATAACAAAGTTGGGAAGTGGCAGAGCTGGCTTAAACCCAATCAGGCTGGATTTCAAGCCCATGCTATTAATCAGTAGTTAACAATGATTTTCTCAAGAAGCTCACACAAGGAGAAAAGATGAAGAAAGAAAAGGGGGCATGAGTACAAAATAAGGAAGAGATTGAAAGTGCACGAGAGTAGTAAATTAATAAAGAAGATCCCTGAGGAGGCAGGAAGAAGTAAATTCAAAGAGCAGGTTGGGAGTGGTGTAGGGTGTGCTTTACCCCAGAGGAAGGCAAGGTCATCCATACTGTCAGAGGGAAGGTGGACAGGATGAGTAAAGATACAGATAGGTTTGGTTGTTGCCAAGGGGGAAGAGGAGGAAACTTAGACTCTTCCAATCTGACAACCTATATTTTTTAGAAAAACAGTTTGAGTAATGTTCTCTGATGAATGACTGGAAATAGCTTCTGAGTAAAATAGGAGAAGGAGCAGGATAGAGACATATAGAAGGGCTGCTAGTGGTATGGAAGACATCGATTCACTTGACTGTGCAATTGGTGCTCTGCTTTGCAGTCTAGGTTCTATAGGACAGGGCCCCAGCATTAACCTGCAAACATTATTCTGGGTTTTCCTTGCATCTCCTTAAGAAATCCAGATTTTGGCAGAGAGGCAGTATTGAACAGAGGTAAGAGCTTGTACAAGCTTAGGAGTCAGACACGTCTAGATTCAAATCCTTGCTCTTTACAACATGCCAAACCCTTTTCAACAGCTCCTTCAAGGCAGCAAGTTTCTCATGGCAGTAAGCCCTTTCCCCACCCCACTATACTTATGAAGCATCAAGGAGTGAGGAAAATGACAGAAATTTGAAAGACTGAGCCTTTCTCAATAGAGACTGAATTCTCCCAAAGAGATTACTTAAACCAGCAGGTGTCTGATATAGCACTTATTAAAAGTTTTAAAGCTTAAGGTCTCCCTCCCCTGTCTCACTGTCATTTCCAAGAGTTGGGGATGGTGGGAATTATGATGAATTTTTGTAAATAATAGAAAATAAAAATGTGGAAGTTGTGATGTTTTCTTTGGAGAAAAAAAAAAAGAACCGCTCTGGCTGTACCACTTCCTAGCTTGATTTCTTTGGGCAAATAAACTCTCTAAGGTTTAGTTTATTTACCTATAAATTTTAGAAAATAATATTTATGTCATAGAATTGTTGTGGGGATAAAATAAGACTATATATGTGTAGATGGATAGATAGATGATAGATAGAGAGAGATAGGACCTGACAGATAGTAGGTAATTATTTTTTTATATTTTTAATTGAAGTATAGTTGATGTACAATATTATATAAGTTAGAGGTGTACAATATAGTGATTCACAATTTTAAAGGTTATACTCTATTTATAGTTATTTAAAATATTGGCTATATTCCCCGTGTTGTATAATATATCCTTGTAGTTTATTTGATACCTAACAGTTTGTACCTCTTAATCTTCTTCCCCATATTGCCCCTCCCCCTCCCCTCTCCCTACCGATAACCACTAGTTTGTTCTCTATATCTGTGAGTCTGCTTCTTTTTTGTTATATTCATTAGTTTGTTGCATTTTTTATATTCCACATATAAGTAATATCATACAGTATTTGTCTTTCTCTGTCTGACTTATTTCACTTAGCATAATATCCTCCAAGTCCATCCATATTGCTGTAAATGGCAAAATTTCATTCTTTTTTATGGTGGAGTAATACTCCTTTGCATATATATACTATATCTTCTTAACTCATTCATCTGTTGATGGACACAAGTTGCTTCCATATCTTGGCTATTGTAAGTAATGCTGCTATGAGCACTGGGGTGCATGTATCTTTTTGAATTAGTGTTTTTGTTTTGTTTTCTTTTCAGATATATACCCAGGAGGGGAATTCCTAGGTCATATGGTAGTTCTATTTTTATTTTTTTGAGAAACCTCTATAATGTTTTCCACAGTGGATGCACCAATGTATATTCCCAGCAACAGTGTGCGAGAGTTCCCTTTTCTCCACATCCTTACCAACATTTATTATTTGTGTTCCTTTTTATGATAGACTTGTGGCTTTATTTGCATTTCCCTGATGATTAGTGATATTAAGCATCTTTTCATGGGCTTGTTGGCCAACCACATTTCCTCTTTGGAAAGATGTCTATTCAGTTTTTTTGCCCATTTTTAAAATTGGGTTGTTTGGTTTTTTGATGTTGGGTTGTATGATCTGTTTATATATTTTGGATATTAACCCCTTATAGGTCACATCATTTTCAAATATTTCCTCCCATTCAGTAGGTTTTCTTTTGTTTTGTCAGTGATTTCCCTTATAGTAGGTAATTATTAAATGGTTCAAAATTACAAGTTTTTTCTCTCCCAGCCTTCTCATAATGGTTCTTATACTTAGAATGTAGGGATAGCCTCACAAATCTTATTAGCATTATAGAGGCAGCTTCCATCTCTATAAAATTATCTTGTCCTCCTGGAATATATTACTTCCTTCTTACTAATGTGTACAATGATTCCCCCAGATATTCAGATCAAATTAAACAGTCTTCAGAACTTTATATTATCTAACCATACATTGTTTAGCAGGTGAATACCAAAATTGGCAGTGGTTTCATCTATAGAAAAACATGACTGGGACAATTGCTTTTCCAAGGGACTTTTCTACAGGATAGAGGCATAGGAGTAATATCCTCATCGAAGTCATTTATGATGACAATATAATCATGCTAAAATACAATTTATGGGATAAGCCGAGTGGGAATAACATATATTACTTTAGCCATGGAGCCAATGTGTTGCCTCCTTAATAAGCAGAAGTGTCTAGGACTGTGAGAAATGTGGGAGGCAGTATACAGAACTTAAAAACTTCAATGCTTTCCAAGGATAAACTAGTAATATAAATATGTGAAGTGGTCATGAGTAAAATAATAGGGAATAGTGGGTTCTGTGTCAAAGTGGAAAGCCCTAACTCGCCTAAAGACATTTAAATTTTTAAACAGTTTAAAACATTATTCCAGCATAACATAATGGGTCTTGTGGACTAGATTCAGCCAAAGTGCCAACATTTTAAATTCTGGGAGTGTAAAAGAGCTCCATGGGCTCTGGAGCTGAAAGGACCTAGTCAAATCTCAGCTCTATTACTTACAAGCTGTGTCACTTTAGTCACCTAACCTTTCCATTCTTTGGCATTCTCATCTATAAAATGAGAATAATTATGTCTCACAGGGTTGTTGTGAGGATTAGACTTAGAACCTGGCACACCATAAACCCTGAATAAATCTTAACTACAATTATCAATGTGTTTCTCAACCAAATATATGGGACAAAATATTTTAGACCTAGTTATTTCTGCAATCCCCTGGCCAGTGCGTGGATGAGACATGGAATTAGCTTTCCATCCCTCCACCAGGAGTGTGTCTGGGGAAAGATAGGTCACTTGGGACCTTTAATATCTCTTCCTCCCTCCCTCCTGCAGGGGATAGCCAGGTTACTTTGATGACTTTCTCTCAGATTGTTGATTCCTGGTCCCCACTCTAGAATCCTACTAAAGCTAGAGCCTGGACCATGAATAACAACCCAATTAGCTGGGGGCCTGACTATGCCCCACTTCCAGTAAACCTAAACTATAATTTTGACACTCATCTAACTCCAAGAACTGTTTAGAAGCCATTTCCCATCCATTCAGACCTTCGGACATTGATGATTGCTGGAGTCATTGTATTCCCATTGGACTTGGTGATTTGGAGTTCTGGCCTCTTCCTATTGGTGGCCAGCCTTACTCTTCTAGTCTCTGTCTCTCCCCAGCCCTCTCAGCAGTAGGCTTCAGTTCACTCCCTCTCCCAGCATGTCTCCCAGGGACTTCCAGCAGGCCTACAGCTATGTTATGGCAATTCTAATGTTACAATTCTACTATAACAAGTAGAATATGATGATTATTTAACATTTCTATAAATCATTATTATTTTTATCTCATAAAGAAAAGTTGATAACATAATACTGTTTGCAACATATATCACTCTTGAAATAACTTTTTTATTCAGCCATCTTGGAGTGAAATTTCATAAGCTGACTGCACAATACCTCTACTCAACACAAAAAGTTGAGAAATTTAACTGTCCTGATCCCCTTCTTTTAAATACATTTCAATAACTTGATATAGTTTTCATTTATAATTCATTCACTGAACAAAAATTCAGTGAATACTTACTATGTGTTATGGTTATGCTAGGTGCTAATAATAAGAAAATAATTTTAACAGCATTTGCATAATAGTATTGTAGCGTTCAGATGTTAATTGGTGCTCAAAGAACAAAGAGTTCTGTCCTCAAATAAGCTTGCCTCTTGAAGCTGCTCAATATAAGTTAGTACATGAAAGGCTTTGAGAAATCAAAAAGTAAAACACAAAAACTGTTTAATTTTAAAAGAAGAAAACATTTTCTTTACACTGTATTAACATCCTCTCCCAAAGCCCTTATTCCTTCAAATAGTTTTTCCTTAACTATTGAGAAAACACTAGAAGCAAACTTAGTAGCAAATTTTCTGGCTAATTATTGTGAGAATGAGTAGCTTAGTGCCAACTGTGTTAAGATTAAGACTGTTGTATGAGAACTTCTGATCTACAGCATCTTAACACTGGGCTGAGCAGTGAAGGGAACACAATTTCAATTAAAATAATAACTTAGGTATAAATTTTTATGTAGAAAGCAATTGAATTTTGTGTTAAATTTTGGTTCTTTTGTGTGAAGTAGAAGAAAAATGCTTCAAATAGGAATTTAAACAAATAATATTTGAAAATAAATGAAAGATAGATTGAAAACCAAGTACATGTGTATGTAACACACACACACACACACACACACACACACTTGTATCAAGGACTGAGTCTAATGACCTTACCTATTAAGCTCATGAACCATAGAGGTATTGCTGTGGCCCCTCATTACTATTTGCTCTTCTTTAATCTGTTTAGCTACCTGCCAAGAGAAAAACTAACATTTCACTGTTTACTATCTACCAGGTTCTGTGTGAAGTGTTTCCCACACACTAACAAGTAAAATGCAAGAAGCTTGCAGTAGGCCCCAGTCATATCATAATATCATACCCTGAGGCTACAGTGCTGCACAACCTCGTTACCCATACTTTAAGCTAGTGTTTCTCAATCTTTTTTTTAATTGTCACCTCCTTAAAGAGAAATTAAATACTAAGGAATAAGACTTTGTCAGATAGGGTTGAACTTTGGAGGGTACAAAACCACTGTAAAATCTATGAATTTTTCACTTTCCAGGAACCAGTTAACCCCTTAGAGGTGACATTACCTCATTAAGAATGTATGAATTCTCTCACTTCGTCCCAGCTTACCCTTCCCCGTCCCCGTGTCCTTAAGTCCATTCTCTACGTCTGTGTCTTTATTCCTGTCTTGCCCCTAGGTTCTTCAGAACCTTTTTTTTTTAGATTCCATATATATATATATATATATATATATATATATATATATATATGTATATATATGTGTGTGTGTGTGTGTGTGTGTGTGTGTTAGCACATGGTATTTGTTTTTCTCTTTCTGACTTACTTCACTCTATACGACAGGCACTAGGTCCATCCACCTCACTACAAATAACTCAAGGACTTGCTGTTTTGTTTGGCTTGGTGATCACCTTGATAGCTTCTTTGTCCCCATAGTCTTCACTGAAGGTGTCAAGGGTCTGTTTTTGACTCTGGTAAAGGTGAGAGACCTACTTTCCATCCTCTGCTGAGTGAATACACAAAGACAAAAGCCCAAGTCAATTTCCATCAGTTTGACTTCATGCTCCTAGTGAAAGAACCCAAATCATAAAGAGGTGAGGTGGAGATGGGGTGAAAAGTGAAGCATTGCACTACTGTAAGCTTTACATCTATTAATTCACTTAATGCTCAGATTAGCCCTATGAGGTATATGCTCTTAATTATCCCTGCTTTAGATGTTAGGAAACAGAGGGACAGAAAGGTCAACTAGCTTGCCTGAAGTCATACAGCTAATGATGTGTGGAGATGCTGGGATTCCAACTCAGGCACTCTGACTCCAAAACCTGAGCACTTAATTACTAGATTTATTACGTCTCAGCCACCCAGTGAACTAACTCTTTACCTTATTATCTCCTAATAAAGCTCCATCCATGAATGTGGGACCAGAAAATCTCACCAAACTACATACAAGATTTTTATTGCCCCTACTGGCATTACTTTAAAACCTCATTATGGAGAAAAAAGGCTTCTGCCTCCTTCTTAACTTTGAGTTACACTGCAAGGTTTTATAAAATTTGTTACGTTTCTCTACCTCCTTCCAGGCTATCAGGGCTATGAGACAGATTCTTACTATGAAGAGTTATTCCCAGAGGGCTGGGTACTGCCTCCTTCTTGTTTGTCTGAGCTGGCTTGTAACTGATCTCTTTCTGTTTCCACGCTTCTGCAACTATCCTCACCGCAATCCCTTAAAAGGGATTTTTTCAATTTTCCTTTGCACAGTTGAACCCAAGCCAGGATGTGGATGAGCTCACTGTACTTTCTCCAGGCTCAGCTTGCAGTTTTTGGCCCACACCCAGGGCCTAAAATTTTGCCATACTTCCCCAAACATTCTCATTCCTGCTCTGTTATCTCCCATTATGTTCCCTGAATTTAGTTTCTATAGTGGATATCCAGTGTTTTTTCTGGCCCAGCACCCATCCCAACTTTAATTGGTTAATAACATCTTGATTTTATTCTTGGTAATTAACCCTCCTTCCAGTTTCCTTTTTGACCCAAATATCTGACTCCCAGCTAAAGGGGTATATGCATGACTCAGGCAAAGCCAATTTGTTCCAGTGGCCACAGTGATTTACATAGAAATGGCTATGTGACCCAATCCAGGCAATGACAGCCAATCCTAGGACTGTTGTGGGAAATACTCTGAAGGAGTTCCGTGGAACTCACAGTTTAGTTTCTTCCTTTCTCCCCTTCTCTGTCTTACTGCTCTTTGATCCCCAGTACATACCACCTATTAGATGTTCAAAAGAGATAATACTTTTCATAAATAAGTGCTTTCTCTAATACTTTAGTAAGTTTTTATTGGCTTTGCTACACAGTGGTGACTCATTCTAGGGGTTTTTAAAGAACCAGACCATTTCCAAGTTCACTTTGAATTTTTAACATACTTTTCTCCTTTCTCTCCTTAGCCAATTCAGAGTCAACTCTATGGAGTAGTGGAGTAGATCGTAACCAAGTTAGTGACTTTACATGGGTAAGGTGTAGTTTACAGGACTGTATTTTTGAGATTATACCCTTCCTAAGCCATCACATCCCGGGTGTTTGTGAGGATCCAATATAAGCCACACCATGATCTTGGGTTCTCTCATGACTCCCTGGTGCCAGGCAAGAAGTGGAACAAGTGCATAGTACTCAAATTTTCCAAATGACTTTTAAAATTAATTTTTATTGGAGTATAATTGCTTTACAATGTTGTGTTAGTTTCGGTTGTACAGCAAAGTAAATCAGTCATATATATATATATATATATATATATATATATATATATATATATATATATATATATCCAATCTTTTTTAGATTCCTTTCCCATTTAGGTCTCACCACAGAGCATTGAGTACTGTTCCGTGTGCTATAGAGTAGGTTCTCATTAGTTATCCATTTTATATATAGTAGTGTATATATGTCAATCCCAATCTCCCAATTCATCCCAACTCCCCTTCCCTCCTTGGTAACCATAATTTGTTCTCTACATCTGTGTCTCTATTTCTGCTTTGCAAATAAGTTCATCTGTATCATTTTTTCTAGATTCCACCTATAAGTGATATTATACAATATTTGTCTTTCTCTTTCTGACTTAGTTCACCATGTATGACAATATCTAGGCCCATCCATGTCACTGCAAATGGCTTTATTTCGTTCCTTTTTGTGGCTGAGTAATATTCCATTGTATGAATGTACCACATCTTCTTTATGCATTACTCTGTCGATGGACATTTAGGTTCCTTCCATGTCCTAAATAGTGCTGCAATGAACATCAGGGTGCATGTATATTTTTGAATTATGGTTTTCGCTGGATATATGCTCAGGAGTGGGATTGCTGGGTCATATGACAATTCTATTTTTAGTTTTTCAAGGAACCTCCATACTGTTATCCATAGTGGCTGTACCAATTTACATTCCCATCAACAGTGTAGAAGGGTTCCCTTTCCTCCACACCCTCTGCAGCATTTACTGTATGTACATTTTTTAATGATGATCATTCTGACGGTGTGAGGTGATACCTCATTGTAGTTTTGGTTTGCATTTCTCTAATAATCAGTGATGTTGAGCATATTTTCATGTCTATTTTGGCCATTTGTATTCCTTCTTTGGATAAATGTCTATTTAAATATTTCCACCCATTTTTTAAATTGGGTTGTTTGCTTTTTTGATATTGAGCTACATGAGTTGTTTGTATATTTTGGAGATTAACCCCTTGTCAGTTGCTTCATTTGCAAATATTTTCTCCCATTCTGATGGTTGTCTTTTTGTTTTGTTTATGGTTTCCTTTGCTGTGCAAATGCTTTTAAGTTTAATTAGGTCCCATTTGTACATTAGACCAAATAGACTTAACTGAAAATTTATAGGGCATTCCATCAGAAAGAAGCAGAATACACTTTCTTCTCAAGTGCACATGGAACATTCTCCATGATAGATCACATCTTCGGTCACAAATCAATCCTCGATAAATTTAAGAAAACTTATATCATATCAAGCATCTTCTTTGACCACAATTCTATGAGAATAAAAATCAATTTCAGGAGAAAAAATCTGTAAAATACACAAACACATGAAGGCTAAACAATATGCTACTAAACAACAAATGGGCCACTGAAAAAAATCAAAAAAGCAATAAAAAAATACCTAGAGACAAATGACAATGAAAACACATTGATCCAAAACTTATGGGATGCAGCAGTTCTAAGAGGGAAGTTTATAGCAATACAACCTTACCCAAAGAAACAAGAAAAACTGCAAATAAACAACCTAACCCTACACATAAAGCAACTAGAGAAAGAAGAACAAACAAAACAACTTAGAAGAAGGAAAGAAATCATAAAATCAGAGCAGAAATAGATGAAATAGAGACTAATAAAACAATAAAAAAGATCAATGACACTAAAAGCTAGTTCTTTGAGAAGATAAACAAAATTTATAAATCTTTAGCCAGAATCAACAAGAAAAAAAAAGGAAGAGGACTCAAATCAATAAAATTAGAAATGGAAAAGGAGAAGTTACAATGGACACCAAAGAAACACAAAGTATCATAAGAGACTACTACAAGCAACTGTATACCAAAAAAGTGGACAACCTAGAAGAAATGGACACATTTCTAGAAAGGTACAACCTTCCAAGACTGAACCAGGAAGAAATAGCAAATATGATACCAACCACAAGTGATACACAACCACAATATGGTACCAACCACAAGTACTGAAATTGAAACTGTGATTAAAAAACTCCCAACAAACCAAAGTCCAGGACCTGATGGCTTCACAGGTGACTTCCGTCAAACATTTAGAGAAGAGTTAACACCTATCCTTCTGAAACTCTTCCAAAAGATTGCAGAGGAAGGAACACTCCCAAACTCATCCTATGAGGACACCATCACCCTGATACCAAAACCAGACAAAGATATCACAATGAAAGAAAGTTACAGGCCCACATCACTAATGCAAAAAGATGCAAAAATCCTCAACAAAATACTAACAAACTAAATCCAACAACACATTAAAATGATCATACACCATGATCAAGTAGGATTTATCCCAGGTATGCAAGGATTCTTCAATATATGCAAATCGATCATTGTGATACACCACATTAACAAATTGAAGAATGGAAACCATATGATCATCTCAATAGATGCAGAAAAAACTTTTGACAAAATTCAACACCCATTTAAGATAAAAACTCTCCAGAAAGTGGGCATAGAGGGAACCTACCTCAACATAATAAAGGCCATGTATGACAAACCTACAGCTAACATCATTCTCAGTGGTTAAAAGCTGAAAGCATTTCTTCTAAGATCAGGAACAAGAAAAGGATGTCCCCTCTCGCCACTTTTATTTAACATAGTTTTGGAAGTCCTAGCCATGGCTATCAGAGAATAAAATGGAATAAAAGGAATCCAAATTGGACAAGAAGAAGTAAAATTGTCACTGTTTGTAGATGACATGGTGCTGTACATAGAAAATCCTAAAGATGTCACCAGAAAACTACTAGAGGTAATCAATGAATTTGATGAATTTTCAGGATAAAAAATTAATACACAAAAATCTATTGCATCCCTATACACTTACAATGAAAGATCAGAAAGAGAAATTAAGGAAACAATCTCATTTACTATCATGAAAAAAAGAATAAAATACCTAGGAATAAACCTACCTAAGGAGACAAGACCTGTATGCAGAAATCTATAAAACACTGATGAAAGAAATCAAAGATGACATAAACAGATGGAGAGGTATACCATGTTCTTGCATTGGAAGAATCAATATTGTGAAAATGACTATACTACCCAAAGCAATGTATAGATTCAATGCAATCCCTATCAAAGTACCAATGGCATTTTTCACAGAATTAGAGCAAAAAGTTTTACAGTTCATATGGAGACACAAAAGACCCCAAATAGTCAAAGCAATCTTGAGAAAGAAAAACGGAGCTGGAGGAATCAGACTCCCTGACTTCAGACTATACTACAAAGGTACAGTAATCAAAACCCTACGGTACTGGCACAAAAACAGAAATATAGATCAATGGAACAGGATAGAAAGTCCAGAGATAAACCCACGCACCTATGGCCATCTAATATGATAAAGGAGACAAGAATATACAATGCAGAAAAGACAGTCTCTTCAATAAACCGTGATGGGAATACTGGACAGCTACATGTGAAAGAATGAAATTAGAACACTCCCTAATACCATACACAAAAATAAATTCAAAATGGATTAAATAACTAAATGTAAGGCTGGATAGTATAAAAATCTTAGAGGAAAACATAGGCAGAACACTCTTTGACATAAATTGCAGCAAGATCTTTTTTGATCCACCACCTAGAGTAATGAATTTTTGGACTGAAGACATCAAAAGTTGAAACACGTGCTTTCAACACCCCCTTTCAACACTTTCACTGAACTCTTTCTTGTAATTATTCTTTTCATTCTTTTGTTTTAGCCCCATCAGTTTAGGGATCGGACACAGGTCTCTTGGTGCTGGGTCAAAAGAAAATATTGGTAAAGTCATTTTATGTATCTTTCCTCTTTAAGGCTGATACTTGAACTAAATATGTTCATGTAGATTCTCTCTCCCTTGGAGTGAGCTCTTTTTTTCCCCTGCTTTTTATTCTTCCATTTTTATTGAGATATAATTGACATACAACACTGTATAAGTTTAAGGTGTACAGCATAATGATTTGACTTACATACATCATGAAATTATCATCTCAGTAAGTTTAGTGAACATCTATCATCGCACATAGAGGAGCGAGTTCTTCACTGGATACAGCTTCTTATATATATATAGTTCCTGGAGGAGCCACCTCTTCCAGTCATGGATACATCCTGTGTTCACACAATTTTAATTCAGACTTGGATCCCTGAAATACTAATATAAAAACTAAGAGATTTGGATTATAAAATACCAAAAACTAAGCATCCAATATCTCCAAACTATACACTGAAAAGTAGACACTGATAAGGAAATAAAGCATTACAGCATAAATAGCAATGATAAAACTCAAAGCCGGGACAAGACTAACCTCATTGATGCAGAAAATCATCATCATCGTTAGTATCATTATCCTTATCATAATTACTAATATTTGTTAAGTACATAGTATGCCAGCCACTATTCTAAGTACTTTATATAATCTTTCTTCTGAGAATCAAACTGGTAACTTGTGAAAACCCTGCCTTAGGTAAGCAATTCCCCTGTCTAGTCAATTCCTGGCTTCATCTGTCCTTCAGAAAAGACTCATCCAGGAAATTAGAAAATCTTGTTTTCCTAACCAGCTCACATTTTGCTTACTTACTACATACCATCAGTTTAATTTTCAAAAAAATTCAGTGTGTATCCTTTCATATCTTTCTCTAACTGTATATAAACCCACCCCCCCACACACATATATATGTGTGTATGTGTGTGTGTGTATATACATGCCCACAGGAAAAAAAATGGCAGACTTCTTTTCTGTGACTCACATTTTACTTGAGAAATTTAAGCTTCCTAAGAGTTCTATCTTAAATTCCAAATCAAATAAATATGATAATTTTGGGGTAGGGGTAACAATTAATGTCCTTTCTCATTTTAATGTTGATTTCCATTGATAAATTGGATATAGAACTGGAAAATGAGAGATGCAAATCAGCTCTTGGACAAAGGCTCAAATCTTGACCCATAGCACATAGATGTCCATTTCAGGAGGATTCAAATAACCTTATTTGGAGATTCCTAGGACTGTTAAAGGAGAAAGGGAGATTTTTTAGTTGGAAAGATAATATGTATGGGGTTCTACAAGGAGGCATTATCTGCTCTGACAACCTGATGTCACTTCAATCTTCCTAAAATATTGCTTTGAAGATACAAATCTCCTTTCATAAACTTTCAATGGCTCATCATTACCTATAAAACAAACTCTTGGGCCTGATTTTCAGCATCTTTCAGAAATTATCTTCCATCTTCCTTATTTTCCTCTTCCTTTTTCTTTTCCTTAGTTCCTTTCTTGAGCAAATATGCACTGTTTACAGTGTGCCAACTATTCTAGCAATGCTAGAGACACATAAATGAAAAAAAATATGAATCCTGCCACATGGAAGTTATATCCCAATAAGGTATGCATATATACAATACATATAATGCATACATATATACACACCAAGTAAATAAGTATATGATGATAAAGTTGTTTAGTGATAAGTGCTATGAAAACCAAATAGACCAGAATAAAATGATAAAGAGTGAAAGTGGTACTATTTTATATAGGGTGGTCAGGGAAGGCCTCTCTGACAACGAGATGTATGAAAAGATGGCCTGAATGAGGGAGTGAGCCATACAGTTATTTGTGGGAAAAACAGTCCAAGCAGAGGAATGGCAAACTCAAAGTTTCCTGACATGTTCAGGGAACAACAAGCAGACTCACGGGGCTGGCATGAAGTGAGTGGGGGATAGAATTGTAGGAGATGAAGTTATAGAGGTATTCAGGGACCAGACCTTGAAGAGTTTTGAAGGCTATTGTAAAACTTTGGGATTTACTATGAGAAAAATAGGAAGATAATAAAGAATTTTGAGCAAAGGTGTGGCTTGACCACTTTTTTTTTTTTTGCCTTGTGGCTCTATTTGTAGAAGGGCAAGGGCAAAAGCTACGGTGGAGAGTTGATGGTAACTAGAACTAGAAGTTCTGTAGCTTTCACTTGAAAAATTCCATTGCTTTTAAATATTTTGAAAACTACTGGTTTAGAACACTACAGTATACCAATAATTTTAATACAATTAGTCCTTTATCTGGTTTTCTTATATTCCAATTAAGCTCATGAAAGGCAGAGAACAATGTTTTTTTTCTCTTTTATATGCCATGCTGACTTAATTACAGATTCCCAAACCTGTCATACTCCTTTATGCCTCTGTGTAAAGGTTCACAAACTCAAAATCCTACAGTGATAAAGTGAGCAACATATATGAGGAAAGCAGGCCAAGTATAAGCAAGTGGAAAAGATGGAGACAATGATAGACCAAAGTACTGAAATTCTACTCTAAAGATGGTAACCACTATTTCCCTCCAACCAGTTGTTGTCATGTGGAATTACTTATCTAGTGTCTCCAGATCTTCTCGTTATTGAAGAGAAGTCAGAAATCCAATTTTTATGTTAGGTCTCCTGCTTTATTTTATGTTGGCAACTAATTCATTTTTTAAAGTGGTGAAGGCCAAGTAAAACACATTTGCAGTCTGAATTCTGTCCAAGGGAAATCCATTCATAAGCTCTGCTGCCTTCCTTTGTTTATACTATTCTCTCTGCCTTAAATCTTCTGCCCTACTGACCATAACACCCTCCCCAGCTAATCCATCCATCCAGTAACTCATCATCCTTTCAGGCTTAGTTCAAGTGTCACCTCCTCTTGGAAGTGTTCTAACAATTTTTTTTACTCCCAGCCTCTTCCCTTTGAAAGATTTAGAGTCAAGAAAAAAATAGGGCAAATACAATAGATGATTTAAATACACAAAAGTAAGCACATCTGCTTACTTTGAAGGTGTGATCAGGGAAACCTTCATAGAGCACGGTGACACCTGAGCTGATCCATGAAGGAAAAGCAGGAGGTAAAGCCAGATGAAGACTGAGGGAAAGGGAGTTTCAGGAAAAGGTGAGTTATAAGGCATGGAAGATCATGCTGTGTTTATGGAAGTGCAAGCTATCCAGTATTGCTGGAGTATAAAGTGGGAAGCAATAAATGGAAATAAATAAAGCAAGAGAAGTATGAAGGGGCATAGTATGCCATGAGAAAAAGCTTGAACTTTATCTACCAGGTAATGGGAAGACATAGCAGAATTTTTAAAAAAGAAGTAGCAGAATGAAAAAAAAAAAACTATTTCACAGGGCTATACTTGGAGAGGAAAAACAAGCCTGGAAGCTGGGTTACAAGTTAGGAGTCTAATGTAGTAGGGCAGGTGAAGGATTATGAATGTCTAAAGCAAGATAGCAATAGTAGGAAGAGAGAAATATTAGGAAATCCAAATGGGATGGTTTGGTGACTGCATGTGGGAGTAGGAGAAACAAAATAGAAATGCCTTCATGTTTTTGTTTGTTTTGCATTCCTAAATCGATGGTTAACCTGCTAAGTGAGTGAGGGAAAGCAGGAGTAGGAGTTGGAAATTTCAGTTCTGGACATGTTGAATTTAAGCTGTGGTATGTTCAGGCAGAAATGTCCAATAGGAAGTTTGGTATCTTAGTCTGGATCTCATAGGAGAAATGAGGGCTGGACATATAAATTTGTGAATCATCATCAAATACATAAGCACATATAGTTGTGCAGGTTGTGTACTATGCATGGTGCTTGGTTGAGGGGCTCACCTGAGGCTGAAGTTCAGTCCACATGCTGCATACTAACCTGTGCACTCCAACCAAAAACTAACTGCCTAGAAGAAGATGTGATTTTTTAAAATTGGCACAATATTGTTATTCACTGTCCAAGCATTGTGCCCACAGCAATGGGTCCACAAGAGGGGGGACCTTTTTTTCATATTCTCACGAAGGTGCTATAAACATTAGTGGCAGCCCTGAACTTATTGGTCATTAAAGCTGTGCAAGTGGAAGAATTCTTCCAAGGATAATTTGCATTTCAAGAAGACCAATGAGCTGAGGATGAAACCTTGAAAAAAGCGGATATTTAAGGCAATTGGTAGTGGAAGTGGAATAAATGAGTAAATAAATATTTCGTGAATGAATGAATAAATTAATGAATGAATGAAATAAACAGAAAAATGATGAAAGAGTTCTAAAATAAACAAGAAGATATTTTATAATGGAAACCAAGACAAGATAATTTCCAGATGCATGTGGTAAAGCTAGGGGATGGGTCCGTGGATATCTGTTACCTTATTTTCTATATTTTTCTTTCTTGTTAGACATATATAATAAAAACATATGGATTTATAAATTCTGTTACATATTATGAAGATATCTTGTAAGATAAGACTAAAACTGTTACTTTTTTGCATTTTTTTCACGTTATCTGTTAAAATGTATGCCTCCTCCAGTAACTCACAGTGAGCTACTTGAAGCCAGAGCCTAGTCTTAATCACCACTGTATCCATGGAACCTAGAAGAGTATATGGCATAGAGCAGGCACTCAATAGTGTTTTTTCCGCAAATAAATGGTTACCCTTAGTGTCCAGCACAGGGCATCACACAGAATAGACTCTCCAAGAGTGCTTATTAATTGCTCAATTGATTGAATGAATAAAACATGCTTTTTCTTAAGGGCTCAGGTGAATGAGAAACTCTCTTTCTCCACTATGGTAGGATCATTTTCCTTACATGTGCTGATTCAGGAGTCAAAACACATCAGAATCACCATTGACCCAGACTGGTTGTTATCCTAAATTAGTGAGTGATAAATGTATGGAACATGAAGAAAAGGTACTCTTGTCTGGCATGTATTGCCATACTTCCTACTTTCCAGAAAAAAAATATTTCTAGACCTGGACAGAATTCATTGAGTACATACTGATGCCAAGAGAGAAGATTTAGATACATTAAAGGTGAAGTTATTATAGAGAATTTCAAAAAAATAAAACAATATTTTCTGGAGATTGGTGCTCCCAGGATTAGTAATTCTTCAAGATAGGTTAAAGGATTTTACTTCTTCATGTTAGCAAAAACCCTCCCAGTCAGAGAACTCACTTTTGTTTTTGTTGCTTTGATATTCCCTTTCTACTAAATTGAAGAGGATGCTCATACCTTATCAGAAGTCAATTCAATTTAACTTCTTAATGATTTTTAAAGAGTTTACTCTAGTTAGTGAAAGGTTTGGCCTGATGCTGGGTATATATATAGTGGATGATTGGGATTTACCTTCATTTAAACTTAAATTAATCTTGGGGAGGGAGAGAGGATGGGGTTAATTGCTCTGAATCATGGGTGAAGTTATTGAGGTTACACTTTTCCTTTTTTGAGATGTGTGTGTGTTGTGTGAGTGCATGTGTCTGCACCTCTGTCTTGTTGCTGGGAATTTCTTGGTCTATTTTTGTCTTTTTCTTGTTGGTTAACAGCTTGTTATGGCTGCTACTACTTCCTTATCAAAACTTGGGTCAATGAAACAGAGTGCTCAGAGGGGCATGTATGTTTTACGAGCTCAACTCACTCAGATTCAGGCTCAGGCTGGAGAAGGAGAAAAAACCTTTCCTCATATCACAATCGTCTGAGCAAATCATGGGTGCTGAACCTACTAGGTTCCTCTGCCAACTTTTGAGAACCCTTTACAAGGGCTTTATGCCTCTCCTGCTCCTCTGGGGGCACATAGGCCAATCCTCTTCTTAAGGCCAAAGCAGTAGCATAAACAGCACTGAGCTTTTCCTGGCACTTGCTCCTCAAGACTGCATGCCCTTCTTGGAAGGAATAGTCCTCTGAACATGAGCTGCTTTCAGACCTAGACCTGAGGCCCACAGCAGTGTGAGATGCAAGGCTAAGAGTTAGTTCATATTTCTTCTTGTGTGGGGACTCTTAACCTGGAATCCAAGATTGGGTTTTAGGAAATTACAGATCCCATGAAACTGAAAAAATAGTTGGTATTTGTGTACATTTTACTAGGTAGAGAGTCCATGAATTTCATCAGATCATCTAAGGGAGTCATGAATCCAAAATATTAATGATCGCACATCTAGGGAAAGGGCAAGGTGGTGAGGTACAACAGCAGTAATAGACTGGAGTTTGGAAGAAAGGATTCCACATTTTGGAGGAAATATTTTTTTCTTTTAACATCTTTATTGGAGTATAATTGTTTTACATTGTTGAGTTAGTTGTTGCTGTACAACAAAGTGAATCAGCTATACATATACATATATACCCATATCCCCTCCCTCTTGCATCTCCCTCTCACCCCCCCTAACCCACCCTTCTAGGTGGTTATAAAGCACCTAGCTGATCTACCTGTGCTATTCGGCTGTTTCCCACTAGCTATCTATGTTCCATTTCATAGGCTATGTATGTCCATGCCACTCTCTCACTTCGTCCCAACTTACCCATCCGCATCTCCGTGTCCTCAAGTAAATTCTCTACGTCTGCGTCTTTATTCCTGTCTTGCCCCTAGATTCACCAGAACTATTTTTTTTTTTAGATTCCGTATATATGTGTTAGCATACGGTATTTGTTTTTCTCTTTCTGACTTACTTCACTCTGTATGACAGACTCTAGGTCCATCAAACTCACTACAAATAACCCAGTTTCATTTCTTATTATGGTTGAGTAATATTTCACTGTATATATGTGTCACATCTTCTTCATTTATACATGATCTGATCTTTATGATTTCTTTCCTTCTGCTAACGTTGGGTTTTTTGTTTTCTTCTTTCTCTAATTGCTTTAGGTGTAAGTTTAGGTTGTTTATTTGAGATGTTCCTTGTTTCTTGAGGTAGGATTGTATTGCTATAAACTTCCCTCTTAAAACTGCTTGCTGCATCCCATAGGTTTTTGGTCATCGTGTTTTCATTGTCATTTGTTTCTAGGTATTTTTTGATTTCCTCTTTGATTTCTTCAGTGATCTCTTGGTTATTTAGTAGTGTATTGTTTAGCCTCCATGTGTCTGTATTTTATATGGATTTTTCCCTGTAATTGATATCTAGTCTCATAGCATTATGGTCGAAAAAATACTTAATACAATTTCAATTTTCTTAAATTTACCAAGGCTTGATTTGTGACCCAAGATATAATCTATCCTGGAGGATGTTCCATGAGCACTTGAGAAGAAAGTGTATTCTCTTGTTTTTGGATGGAATGTCCTATAAATATCAATAAAGTCCATCTTGTTTAATGTATCATTTAAAGCTTGTGTTTCCTTGTTTATTTTCATTTTGGATGATCTGTCCATTGGTGAAAGTGAGGTGTTAAAGTCCCCTACCATGAGTGTGTTACTGTCGATTTCCCCTTTCATGGTTGTTAGCATTTGTCTTAATTATTGAGGTGTCCTATGTTGGGTGCATAAATATTTACAAATGTTATATCTTCTTCTTGGATTGATCCCTTGATCATTATGTAGTGTCTTACTTTTTCTCTTGTAATAGTCTTTGTTTTAAAGTCTATTTTGTCTGATATAGTAATTGCTACACCAGCTTTCTTTTGATTTCCATTTGCATGTAATATCGTTTTCCATCCCCTCACTTTCAGTCTGCATGTGTCCCCAGGTCTGAAGACAGTCTCTTGTAGACAGCATATATACAGGTCTTGTTTTTGTATCCATTCAGCCAGTCTATGTATTTTGGTTGGAGTATTTAATCCATTTACATTTAAGGTACTATTCGATATGTATGTTCCTATTAGCATTTTCTTAATTGTTTTGGGTTTGTTATTGTAGGTCTTTTCCTTCTCTTGTATTTCCTGCCTAGAGAAGTTCCTTTAGCATTTTTTGTATAGCAGGTTTGGTGGTGCTGAATTCTCTTAGCTTTTGCTTGTCTGTAAATGTTTTAATTTCTCCGTCAAATCTGAATGAGATGCTTGCTGGGTAGAATAATCTTGGTTGTAGGTTTTCCCCTTTCATCACTTTAAATTTGTCCTGCCACTCCCTTCTGGCTTGCAGAGTTTCTGCTGAAAGATCAGCTGTTAACCTTATTGGGATTCCATTGTATGTTATTTGTTGCTTTTCCCTTGCTGTTTTAATATCTTTCCTTTGTATTTAATTTTTGATAGTTTGAATAGTATGTGTCTTGGCGTGTTTCTCCTTGGATTTATCCTGTATGGGACTTTTTGTGCTTCCTTGACTTGACTGACTATTTTCTTTCCCATATTAGGGAAGTTTTCAACTATCATCTCTTCAAATATTTTCTTAGTCCTCCCCCCCTTTTTTTTGCTCTTCTTCTGGGACCACTATAATTCGAATGTTGGTGCATTTAATGTTGTCCCAGAAGTCTTTGAGACTGTCCTCAATTCTTTTCATTCTTTTTTCTTTATTCTGCTCTGCAGTAATTATTTCCAGTATTTTATCTTCCAGGTCACTTATCCATTCTTCTGCCTCAGTTATACTGCTGCTGATTACTTCTAAAGAATTTTAAGTTTCATTTGTTTTGTTCTTCATCATTGTTTGTTTGCTCTTTAGTTCTTCTAGGTCCTTGTTAAAAGTTTCTTGTATTTTCCCCATTCTACCTCCAAGATTTTGGATCATCTTTACTATCATTACTCTGAATTCTTCTTCAGGTAGGCTTCCTATTTCCTCTTCATTTGTTTATTGTGGTGGGTTTTTACCTTGCTCCTTCATCTGCTATGCATTTCTCTGTTTTCTCATTTTGCTTAACTTACTGGGCTTGGGGTCTCCTTTTTGCTGGCTGCAGGTTCATATTTCCTGTTGTTTTTGGTGGCTGACCCCAGTGGGTAAGGTTGGTTCAGTGGGTTGTGTAGGCCTCCGGGTGGAGGGGACTGGTGCCTGTGTTCTGATGGATGAGAGTGGATCTTGTCTTCCTGGTGGGAAGGACCACGTCTGGTGGTGTGTTTTGGGGTGTCTCTGAATTTATTATGATTTTAGGCAGCCTCTCTGCTAATGGGTGGGGTTGTGTTCCTGTCCTGCTAGTTGTTTTGCGTATGGTGTCCAGCACTGTAGCTTTCTGGTCATTGAGTGTATCTGGGTCTTAGCTTTGAGATGGAGATCTCTGGGAGAGCTTTCACCATGTGATATTATAAGGGACTGGGAGGTCTCTGGTGGACTAATATCCTGAACTTGGCTCTTCCACCTCAGAGGCTCAGACCTGACACTTGGCCAGAGTACCAAGAGACTGTCAGCCACTCGGCTCAGAATAAAAGGGAGAAAAGAAAGAAAGAAAGAAAGAAAGAAAGAAAGAAAGAAAGAAAGAAAGAAAGAAAGAAAGAAAGAAAGAAAATAATAATAAAATAAAGTTATTAAAATAAAAACATTATTTTAAAAAAGTAATAATTAGAAAAAAGAAATAAGAGAACAACCAAACCAAAAAACAAATCCACCAATGATAACAAGCTCTAAAAACTATACAAAAACAAACAAACAAACAAAAAATAAACGGACAGACAGAGCCCTAGGACAAATGGTAAAAGCAAAGCTATACAGGCAAAAATCACACAAAGAAGCATACACATACACACTTACAGAAATAAAAAGGAAAAATGTATATTTAAAAAATAAAGGAATAAAGCAACCAAATCAGTAAACAAATCTACCAATGATAATAAGCTCTAAATACTAAACTAATATAAACATAAAAGCAGAAACAAATTAGATGCAGAAAGCAAACCCCAAGTCTACAGTTGCTTCCAAAATCCACCACCTCAATTTTGGGATGATTTGTTGTCTATTCAGGTATTCCAGAAATTCAGGGTACATCAAGTTGATTGTGGAGATTTAATCTGCTGCTCCTGAGGCTGCTTGGAGGAATTTCCCTTTCTCTTCTTTGTTTGTACAGCTCCTGGTGTTCAGGTTTGGATTTGGCCCCGCCTCTGCATGTAGGTCACCTGAGGGCAACTGTTCTTTCTCAGACAGGATAGGGTTAAAGTAGCAGCTGATAAGGGAGCTCTGGCTTACTCAGGCCGTGGGGAGGGAGGGGTTCATAATGTGGGGTGTGCCTGTGGCAGCAGAGGCTGGCGTGACGTTGCAAGAGCCTGAGGCATGCCATGTATTCTCCCAGGGAAGTTGTCCGTGGATCACAGGACCCTGGCAGTGGCATGCTGCACAAGCTGCTGGGGGTGTGTGGATAGTGACCTTTGCTTGCACACAGGCTTCTTGGTGGCTGCAGCAGCAGCCTTAGCATTTCATGTCCGTCTTTGGTTTTCATGCAGATAGCTGTGGCTCACGCCCATCTCTGGAGCTCGTTTAGGCAGTGTTCTGAATCCCCTCTCCTCTCTCACCCTAAAACAATGGTCTCTTGCCTCTTAGGCAGGTCCAGACTTTTCCCGGACTCCCTCTAGCTAGCTGTGGCACACAAGCCCCCTTCAGGCTGTCTTCACGCAGCCAGCCCCAGTTCTTTCCCTGGGAAAGACCTCTGAAACCCCAGCCTCAGCTTCCAGCCCTCACCCACCCCAGTGGGTGAACAGACAAGCCTCTCAGGCTGGTGAGTGCTGATCAGCAATGATCCTCTGTGTGGGAATCTCTCTGCTTTGCCCTCCACACCTTTGCTGCTGTGGTCTCCTCAATGGCTCTGAAGCTTTCCCCCCACCACCCCCGTCTCCCCCAGTGAGGTGGCTTCCTAGTGTGTGGAAACTTTTCCTCTTTCACAGCTCCCTCCCAGAGGTGCAGGTTTCATCACTATTCTTTTGTCTCTGTTTTTCCTTTTTTATTTTGCCCTACCCAGGTATGTGGGGAGTTTCTTGCCTTTTGGGAAGTCTGAGGTCTTCCGCCAGCATTCAGTAGGTGTTCTGTAGGAGTTGTTCCACATGTAGATATACTTTTTTTTATTAGTTTCTGCTTTATAACAAAGTGAATCAGTCATACATATACATCTGTTCCCACATCCCTTCCCTCTTGCGTCTCCCTCCCTCCCACCCTCCCTATCCCACCCCTCCAGGCAGTCACAAAGCACGGAGCTGATCTCCCTGTGCTATGCAGCTGCTTCCCACTATCTATCCACATGTAGATATACTTTTGATGTATTTGTGGGAAGGAAGGTGATCTCCACGTCTTACTCCTCCGCCATCTTTAATGTCCCTGTAATTTATGTTATATTAGTCAGGTGCTAGCAATATTGATTGAAAACTTGTTCTCAACTACTTTTAATGTCTTTTTTGCTTTACAAGTGTTTTGTTTAGTTGCACATCATTTCTTTGAGACCCTAATCATAAGTAGTTGGGGTTACATAAATGAGTAAGTCACAATTTCTGCCAATGAGCAGTTGAAGTTCTGGTGGGAAAGATATAAATACCTCATTTCAATATAACTTGGGAAGCACAATGCTAGAAATATGTAGAGGGTGCTCTGGGAATTCCCATAAAAGGATAGGTGCAATGAGTTAATGAGATAGATGGTATTAGCCCATCATATGAGGAAATTGAGGCTTGAAGAGGTTAAGTGACTTGCCCTTTACCTCTCCGTGGCATGACTGAGCAGTGCACTAGGACCCAGGTCTTTTTACTACAAATATAGTCAATTTTTTTCCCCTTGTGTCTATAGAAAAGTTGCTATTGGCAGGAAATTAGTGTCCAGGTGGTAAAACAGGTAAGTGTGGTATCAGTGTAATAATAAAGTCTTTATATATTTTTCTCTTTAGAAATAGCTGTTGATCATATTAACTCAGAATGAGAGTGGAGGGGAAAAGTTGAGGCCTAGGGAAGTTCCTCAGTTTTAAAGGTACAATGTAAGCCCTTCCTTATCTCATCTTTTATCAACAGTTCTTTTTAGGGCTCTACCAGAGTTTTAGGCCTCATTAACTGCATGTTGTATATTATCCAGATCTTTATAAACACTTTAGATAACTTAGGTCTCAGCATAATACTTTTAATTTAACTATGGAAATGTGAATTTGTCTCTCTACTGCCTACTGCTGAAGTAGAAAGCACATTCAAATGGAAATTGAAATTTAAAAAAAATCTCACTCATAGCACCAATTAATTAATCCCCAGATGAATAATTTTGCAACACACAATTGCAAACTGCATTGTGAAGTTATAAGTTTGGATCACCAACCTGAGACCAATCAACTGAGAGTTGTCTAAAGTTGGTAGTCTAAGTCAGATGGAATTCTGAAACCAAATAGTACTTGATGTATATTGTTCACTGGAAAAAAGAGAGTTGTTTTATTAGCTGAATATTATGTCTCCTTAAAATGTCTTCCAAGAAGCTGTCTGATTTTAGAACATTATATGTAATGAATACATACCAAATCCTCTATTTTGAAATAGAGAGATATAAAAGTATATTAGTAGAAAAACTGATTATAATTTCAAAAATGCTGAATTAGTGTTTGAAGACTATTGGCTCTGGTGGAGAACTAAGTAATTACCTTGCCTGTGTTACACACATGTCTGACTTTAGTATGGTAGTAACATTTCCTTGGACTTCATTTAAGAGCCATGACAATTACTTATACTTCAATTAAGTTCTCTTAATGAACATTTGAGAACTATCATTTCCCATGGACTGCTTTAGGTGTTTTAGGATATAACAGGGAACAAGACAAAGTCCCTGTCCTCAGAAAAGTCACAATTTAGTGGGATAGACAAAACATAAACAAGTAAACAAAAAATGTTTATTATCATTTCAGATAGTGATACGTACTTTTTAAAAGCTGAAAGACAGGGTAAAAGGCTAGAGAGTAACAAGTGGGAATGGAGCTATCTTTCAAAGTCAGAAAATATTTCTCTGAGGAAGTGACATTTGAGCAGAGACCTGAATGAAAAGAAGGAGGAAGGTAAGAGAATATTTGAAAAATGAGTGGTCCAGGCAGAGGGAACAAGTGCAAAGCCCTGATACATAGGCAGGCTTAGCGTATTCAAAGAACAGCAAGGAGAACAGTATGGATGGAATTCAGCAGGCCAAGGGGAGAGTGGTACGAAATGAGATCAAAACAGGTCACGTAAGTCCCTGTAAGTCCTTTTTTTTTTACAACTTTATTGGAGTATAATTGCTTCACACTGGTGTATTAGTTTCTGCTTTATAACCAAGTGAATCAGTTATACATATACATCTGTTCCCATATCCCTTCCTTCTTGCATCTCCCTCCCTCCCACCCTCCCTATCCCACCCCTCCAGGTGGTCACAAAGCACCGAGCTGATCTCCCTGTGCTATGCAGCTGCTTCCCACTAGCTATCTACCTTACGTTTGGTAGTGTATATATGTCCATGCCTCTCTCACGCTTTGTCACAGCTTACCCTTCCCCCTCCCCATATCCTCAAGTCCATTCTCAAGTAGGTCTGTGTCTTTATTCCTGTTTTACCCCTAGGTTCTTCATGACATTTTTTTTCTTAAATTCCATATATATGTGTTAGCATACGGTATTTGTCTTTCTCTTTCTGAGTTACTTCACTCTGTATGACAGATTCTAGGTCTATCCACCTCATTACAAATAGCTCAATTTCGTTTCTTTTTATGGCTGAGTAACATTCCATTGTATATATGTGCCACATCTTCTTTATCCATTCATCCGATGATGGACACTTATGTTGTTTCCATCTCCGGGCTATTGTAAATAGAGCTGCAATGAACATTTTGGTACATGTCTCTTTTTGAATTATGGTTTTCTCAAATGCTGGAGAGGGTGTGCAGAAAAGGGAACACTCTTGCACTGCTGGTGGGAATGTGAATTGGTACAGCCACTATGGAGAACAGTATGGAGGTTCCTTAAAAAACTACAAATAGAACTACCATATGATCTAGCAATCCCACCCTGTAAGTCTTATTAAGCAGTATTTGTACTGTGTGATGACAGGCCATCTGAGAGAATTTTTGTTTATTTTTGTTTTGCATATGTGTCTGTTTTACTTTTCTCCTTAATTAAAATATATTTATTTTGGAAAGTTTCAAATATATACAAAAGTAGAGAGAATAATATAATAAACCCCTTATACTCATTACCCAGGTTTAGTAATTATCAAGTCATGAAGTCATGGCTTCTCTTGTTTTATCTATATACCTACCTACTCCCCACACAACTTCAGATAATTTTGAAGCAAATTTCACACTTCCTATCCTTTCATCATTTGGCATTTATGTCTGAAAGGTAAGGACCATCTGAGAGTTTTATACAGGGGAGTGTTAAGTAAGGAAGATTACTTTGGGGATGAAACAAAATCATATAAGTAAAGAGCCTATTGCATAGTAGGTGCTCTCCAAATAGCAGTTATTATCACTATTACTCTGGCAGGATGCTGATGAAGTTGCAATCTTGAATGAGATTGAGACCAGAATGACCAGGAAGAATGGAGACAGAACTGAGGATCAGATTGGGGGGAAAGCCAGCCAGGAACAAGGTATGGTAGACTTAAGGATGGATATGGATGAGGTAAAGGAGCTATTGCCAGCATGGCTATCAAATCAGAACCAGGTCTGTAGAGAGCCACAGAGAGTCAGGCACACCTCTGAGCTAAGCTCTCTCACTACCATAAGTAGTATCTCTGCTCACATGAAGCCTTAACGAGGCTAGTGGCCCTGCCCAGGCTGAATATTGCCAGAGATCTGTAAAGACTCCAATGCCTCATGACATTTCAATGGTACAGAACTCCAGTTTCTGGGGAGTTAATCAAGTCATCTCCCCCTTAACATCTTCCTGAGTCAGGTATTCCAGCTTCATCTCACTATGGATCTACCAACTGAATGAACTTTTATTATTGCTGTTATTATTATTATTTATCATTGTTGAGTACCAAATATACACCAGGCATTGTTAGGGAGCTTTAGGTACATTATCTCATCTCCTCTCATTCTACGTGCAGCCTTGTGAAGCTGATGTTGTTACTACCATTTTATTGATGAGGAAATTGAGGCTGGGAGAGGTTAAGAGACTATCCAAAATAATCCACCTAGAAAGTAAACACCTGGTCTGAATTTAATGCCCAATCGTTTACTTCTACACCAGGATACCTTAGAGAAAAGTCACTGTCTTTCATATTCAGACATCTAGGTAGTTCTTGGCGACCTGAGCCGGTGAAAGTTGCACCCCACCTATCCCCTTGAGTAGGTGGAAGAAGGAAGACAAGACATCTGCTTTTGGGGTTTTCAGACCCCAGTCCCTGAGAGTTCTACCTAAGAAAGCATGGCTGGAGGCAGAGAAAGTGTCTGGAGTGGAAAAGTATAAAGTATGCATGATCTTGGCCATCCTTTTCCTCGTAGATACCAATGAGAATAGCCTCAAAGTAAGACGATGTCTCCTTACCTCAGATTATGTCACAAAGTGTGAAAAGAACTGATCTTATTCTCAAAGGTCCACAGCAGCAGAATGCCTTTATGTTGCCCGAAGTTTCAGGATGTATTTTAGCAGTCTGGCTTGGAAAAACACCAAGCAGCTTGCTCAGGAATTTGAACCCTGCCTCCAAAGGAAAACCTAAAAAAAAAAAAAGTCTGACTATACAACAATCTAAAAGCTAGTAACTAGAGCTAGATTTATTCTTGACCTCAATTAATCCAGCCAACATTGCTTGCTCCCTCTCTAGGGACTGTCTAGAATGGAAGCTTTATTCATTCATTCATCAACTATTTATCGAATGCTTATGACATGTCAGGAATTGTCCTATAATGTGGAGTCAGTGAGGAGGGAAAATAGACATATTTATGCCCTCAAGGAGGTTCCAGTATTGTGGGAAAAGCTTTTTTTGCGAGCAGACTGTCTTTTTGTCTTCTTAACCACAGTGCCTAAAACAGCTGAATATTCAAGGTTTCTCAGTCAATGCTTACTAGCATATGAAGGGAAATTGGAATTGATACCCTATGGGGCTAATTCAGATTAAATCTCATCTAGAGATAGTGTGTCTGTCCAGTTCTATCTACCTTATTCTGAAGTTCCTGAGTATTACAAGGTGCAGACATCTCCTTCTCTAAAATATTTTCTGCTACTCAGGCAGTACAGCAGGAGAGGTTAGTGGCACACACTAGATGCCTAGATTCAAGTCCCGGCTCTGTCACTCACAAACCATGTGAGTTGTGGGCCAGTAACCTAACCTCTCTATGTCTCATTTTTAACATATATAACAGTACCTAATTAATGGAATTTTAAGGACAAAATGAATTAATATATATTAACAATATAATTAATAATTAAATAATTGATTAAATAATTAATATAAATATTTAGAAGAGTGCATAACATATGGTAAGCAATCAATAAATGTTGGAAATCATAATTGTTGTTCTGGAGCTACAATGAAGGGAGTTACCAAAAGTTAGTTGTTTTCAATTGAGCTACTCCAAAGAAATTCAGTTTCCTGTTTTTTATGGGGTGAGAATTTGGCTACTTTCTCTTCTACACTGATTGCTGTCTTTCCAGTTTCAAGAAGTGTTAAAGAGGAGCATATATGTGGTGTTGAAAATAGATTATAAATGAGGCAATCTTTCACTCAGAAGCTGCTGGTCAGACTTTGAGAAATTTCTTTTGGGATGAGACCAGCCTAAGGAAGCAATTCTTCAGGAGTTATGAAAAAATACTTCCCTGGACATTGCTGCCATCCTCTTTTCTTCCCTACATAACTATACTTCTTGAAGCAGTTGTCACTGCTTTACTTCATCACCGTCCACATACTCTTCAGGCCCAGTGAGTATGGTCTCTGCCTCCTTCACTCCAATGTAACCATTTGTGACAACACAGACTGACCTTGAGGACATAATGCTATACAAGATGTTAGAGAAAGACAAATTCTGTATCATCTCACTTATATGTGGAATCTAAACATGTCGAACTCATAGAAGCAGAATAGCATGATGGTTGCCAGGGGCTGAGGGGTGTGGGAAATGGGGAGATTTTAGTCAGATAGAACAAATTTCCAGTGATAAGATGAATAAGTTATCAAGATCTAATTACAGCATGGTGACTATAGTTAAGAATACTGTATTGTATAGGTAAAACTTGCTAAGAGAGTAGATCTTAAGTGTTCTTTACCAGAAAAATAAAAGGTAACTGTGTAGGGTGATGGATGTGTTAATTAACTTGATTGTGGTCATTGTTTCACAATGTATTTGTATATTAAATCATAATGTTGTACACCTTAAAAAAATCACGTTGTACAACCTACACATATACAATTTTTATTTGTAAATCATACCTCAATAAAGCTGGAAAAAAATGCTGATTTTGTTCCACTAAATCACATGCAGTGAGGACATTTACATGCAATGAGGCTAGAAATTTTGTTAGTGAAGACTGCAGGAAGACCCTGACTGTTTTCCTGCTTTATAAGGAAGTCAGGAATTTAACTGGGAAATCATAAGCTGGCCTTTGCAAAATATTGCTGTGGGAGATCCAAAAGAGTTACAAACTTTTTCCCTCCTATTTTTAAAAGGCCCCAGAGAAGTAGAGGCTATAACTAACTTCTCACAGTAGTCCAATTCTTGGGGAAAACCCACAAATACTGAAAAACTACTTAGATTTGACCTAAATCCTTCAAGCTAGAGATTTTTCCCCCTCCTATTCAACTCTGCTTTTCACTGCCAACTGTGGTAAAGCTTCTTATTCCATGTGGCAAAGCCCCAATGAAAACAAGAGTAATACAGGTTCACAAGCATTTGGCTTACTATTTCCATAGTAGCCACCACAGTGGTAGTCTCACAGCTAGGTACCATACCTGTATGCACCTCAAACTCTCCATCCTGAGAAGGCCCTTAAATTCAGGAAGGCCATACAATTTCAAGGTTAAGTTTAAGTGCACAAGCTCTGGAGTTAGAATACCTGAATTCAAATCCCAGCTCTACCACTACTGTTTAAATGTGGGCAAGTTTCTTACTTCTCTGGGCCCAATTCCCCCATCTAAAAAGTGGGATAGTGATAGTACTTACCTCATGGGGTTCTTGTAAAGACTAATGAGACAATCCTTATAAAGCATTTACAACATTACACTTAGTAAATACTGAACAAAAGGTAGCACTGTTTTCATTTGCAACCCACCTACATTTTCATGATATACTATTAAGTTAGCAAATAAAGCTGGTTGAAACTGGAAAAAGTTAGGTCCCTTCACAAATCACTACCCATACTCTATGCTAGCAATGGTTTCCATTTGCAACACACTACTTATGAAATAGGAGCTTCCTAGTCATTGCTTTTATCTAAGACAGTGCTTTACAAACTTTTACTTTGAGAATCAGTGGTCTGATTTTTGTATATCTTTATCTCTGTTTTTAATATATCTTTTTTTAACCTCTTAACATGTTTATTTTTTAACATCTTTATTGGAGTATAATTGCTTTAGAATGATCTTAGTTTCTGCTTTATAACAAAGTGAATCAGCTATACATATACACATATCCCCATATCTCCTCCCTCTTGTGTCTCCCTCCTACCCTCCCTATCCCACCCCTCTAGGTGGTCACAAAGCATGAACTGATCTCCCTGTGCTATGCGGCTGCTTCCCACTAGCTATCTATTTTACATTTGGTATAAACTACATATATCTTATTTGGTATAATGCCTTCAACTTATCCTTACAAACCTGGTGAGCACATGTTTTCCCACTCCTGCTTCCAGTTCTACATTTCCTCTTCTTTTCCTTAAAGCAGTGGTTCCCAAAATATAGTCTGTGGACCAGCAGGATCAGTATCAGCAACACCTGGGAACTTGTTAGAAATGTAGATTCATGGACCCCACCCGAGACCTACTGAATCTGAAACTCTCAGTGGTAGCGGGTGGGACAGCAGTGTGTGGCTTTTTTTTTTTTTTTTCGGTACGCGGGCCTCTCACTGTTGTGGCCTCTCCCGTTGTGGAGCGCAGGCTCCGGACGCGCAGGCTCAGCGGCCATGGCTCACGGGCCCAGCCCGCTCCGCGGCACGTGGGATCTTTCCGGACCAGGGCACGAACCCGTGTCCCCTGCATCAGCAGGCAGACTCTCAACCACTGCGCCACCAGGGAAGCCCAACAGTGTGTGTTTTAACAATAACCCTCCAAGTGGTTATCATGCATGCTCAAGTTTGAGAACCATTGCCCTATTCTACTGACATAGCTAACATGACCTGTAAAAAGAATCAGTTCATTGTATCACTGATCTTGTAATTCCTACACCTCTGGTTTTGATTTCTTCTCTCCAACTCTTTCCATGTACATGCCTTCACTGTCCACTTGTGTTTACTTCCGTTTCTAAGCGGCTCCGTCTTTGGACAAATATCTATCTCAAAACATTATTTTTTTGTCTTCAGTGACAAAGACGACCGGATGCTCATTACCATAAGGATTAAGTCAAATCATAACCTTATTTTTCTAACCTTTCATACTTTTATACATCCTCTAAGTCTAAGTTATAACTAGAATCTGAGAAAGGGCTGAACCGAGAGTGAACAGAGTAATTATATAACTGTTTTATTTTTTTGTGCTTATCTAATTGATTATCTATATCTATCCACCTTCCAAAATACAAAAAAAACCCCACTTTTGGGTATTTTCCTTCAAACCTCACCCCAGATAGGGATAAGGAGAACATGCCAAATCAGTAGTCACAGAACAGACTGCCCCCCGCCACCCCGCCCAGTTCATTTGCTCTTTTCATTTTCCTAGATGTTACTAGGATAATCTGGAACACCTACTTAAAAAACTCTCCTTCTATAGAAGATTAATACAACTGTTGATAAAATTAGTCCAATGAGATTCTTTTAAGAATTGATATTTTTAATCTACATAATGTTAAACTGCCTAAAAAACAACATGTTCTTTGCTGCTCAGTAAAAACCCTATCTCAATTGGGGACAATAAGATGGGGAAAGGTGAGGTTCTGGCAGTCTGGAAGAAGTTTCTTCATGACATAGAGACAAGAGAATTGAGATGAGTCTACTCTGCTGTAGATTCCCTAAATGTTTCTGTGTTCTGTTTCAGTTCTATGGAAACTGAAAAAGGGCTCTGAGTAGTTCTAGTCAGTGTTGTCAAGCTCCATTTCTCCCAGTTCACAACGCCTCATCTTTTCCTTAGGGGATGAAGTCAAATAAACTCCCAGCCTGAGAGAGGTTTTAATACTACTTAACTAGTATAATGAAGGCACATCCCACCAGGTGTTACAGAATATATAAAATTAACCATTCCTGGACCTCATAGAAAGAAGACTTACATCTCATAAATACTATTTTCCCTCAACTTTTTATTCATTCCTTCTCCAGTTGCATCCTGAAATAGACTTTCAACACACCTCAGGCCTGGATTACTACCACAGATTCTCCGACTGCCATCAGTCAGCCTATAGGTTAACTTTCTTTCAAAATTCCTTTGTCGTTTCCTATCACATTGTACCCAAACTCTTCTGCCTAGCTTTAAGGCTATCATTTGGCTCATCCTTCCTACCAAACTTTATTTTGTACTATTTCCCAAACAGCAGGTCCCCTTCCCCTAGGATAACTGAAATTCACTTGCGCTTTCTTAGGGAAAAGTTGAAGAAACAAGGAAAAGAAAAACAGACACTGAAATCCCTAACAGCAAAAGTTTATTTACAATTGTAGTTAAGGAATATTTTTAATGCATGCTGAGAAAACAGTAATATTCCAAACGTATAGGTTACTCTCTGGTAAGGAGTACAAGATGACGTTGGGAAAGGCTTTGGCATACACAACAACTGGAATCAGGTTAACAGAACACCTGCACTATTAGAACATTGTTATCAGAACACTTATATATCACCTACTTTATATGTCACACCAACTTCATAAACAGCTCATCTTCTAACTCATCACTGGCTATTTGAGTAAATAGCATTCAAGGTTAAACGTTAAGACTGGGGAGTAGGGAAGAAATACAGAAGTGATAAGCATCACAACATTTCATAGCCTATATATACTAATACAACATTAAGATTAAGAAACAGTATTCCAATTTTTTTCTGAAACAGCATTTGGCAATGTTTTAGCGCATGAGAAGACACTGCTTTGGTCCATCCACTCTTTCCAGCTTTTCAAAGTGTTTCCTGGCATTGCGGATATTGATCAGAGTAGCTGCAGAAGCTGAGGGTGGGGTAGGGAAGATAACCAACAGACTAAGTACAAGCAGCCAAAGGAATAATTGATTAGTAAAAACAAATAAACAAAAGAGAGCCAAATCCCTCAATGTATGTCACAGAGAACATAAGTCCCAAGTTAACCAGAGTTTAATTTTTCTGAATAAATAAAAGATTTGTTTATATTCTAAGCATAGTATTTTCAAAATAAATTTTCAAACTCTTTTGGTTTGGAGCTAATAGTAAAAAAAGAACATTATCTTATGCTGTATTCTAATATTAACCTAAGATAGATAACTTAAGAGATAATTTAAACTTCTGGGAGCATCCTGGAAATATTGCTAGAACCTTTATTTCAATGGTTGTGATGGATATGGATATTATGGCATGGAAGCACCAAATATCTCTCTTTATGCCCATAACAGAAATATGGGAGTATGATACTTAGGAATCTACAATGACATATAAAATGGTTCAACATTTAATAGTTCAGAGCTTAGATTGACTAGTCTTTTAAAAATCTACCCCACATGGAGCATAAGTCATACATTTGGGTTCTTTTTCTTTAAAATCCTTAGATGTAGTAACTATACATAAGTAATTTTTAAAGTTCCCATGAAGAAGACATAATACCCTAGAGTCTAAATTATCTTTAAGTTTCAAAATATGTCTATTAAATAAAAAGTATTTACCACTAGTACTAAATTTTTTTTCATTGTGGTAAAATGCACATAAAATGAAATTTACCATTTTAACCATTTTTAAATGTATAGGTCAGTGGCATTAAGTACATTCACAGTGTTGTTCACTACAAAATAGCTTTTCAGTATCTTTAATAATGTACTACCTCTAGGGAAATTAGTTTAAAGAATATGTGGCTTTGAACCTATGTCAGCTAAGTTTAAACTTACGAATGGATGGATCAGACATCACGACCATCACATAAGTGTTGGATGTAAAGATGTCAATGAAAGCAGCAAAGTTAGAGTTCCTGACTTCCATGCTCTGGAAAGAGGCAGCCAGCTTGCTATAGGAGAAAGGAGAAAAGTGAGTAAAGAACATAAAATAATAGCAACATAAGACATTCTTATCTTTCATGTTAAACATTTTCATAGCATTATATCTCAATCCACCACCTCATTAAGACAGTTAATCACTAATCCCACTTTGCTTTCCAAGGAAACTCTAATGACAAATTTAACACGTGCTGGAAAGTGACTTAGAAAGTGGACTAGGACTTGATACTGACTGTGAAATGAAAAGTGGGCTTAGACCTAGATTCATATTAAAAATCATGTTACCAAAGATTTCTCTAATATTTAAGAAGTTTATTCAGTTGAAATTTCCCTATCATTGAGATTAATAACTGTATCTTCTGAATGTTAGTTATGCTGAAATTCTAGAAATGATCCCATTTCTTTGAAAACAAAAAGGGTAATGATATTTATATGACATTTGCTATTTCTTCTTTAAAATGTTAGAATAAACATGGCAGAAAGTCTCAAAGTGTGCTATGGCATAAAAGGGAAAAACTTACACTTATTCTATTGTCTGGGCATCAAAGTTTTACCAGGATAAGAATTTTGATTATTAAATCTTTACTAGATTATGATGTTCAGCCATTCCTTCTTCCTATATTCACAATGCTAAGATTCAAATTGTATTTAAACAAAGCTGAGACAATATGATCAGATATTTCTAGACTCTCTGCTTTGTGCCATTCTTGAATCAGTCCCTCACTATTTTAATTACTGTAGTTTTATAGTAAATCTTGGTATTTGGTAGGGTAAATTCTCCTTTCTTGTTTTTCAAAACTCTCTTGGACATTTTCTGTTTGTCTTTTCCCAAATAGTATCAAACATCTTGAAGGGGTACTCTGCTTAGATATTTTTCATATGCTTCTTCTGCATCAGTTGACTTTGCATTAAAGATGTCTTTCACTTCAGTCAACTGTAGGCTCCCTTAGAGTTTAGCTCTATTTTTAATACAAAGAAGTATGCTGAATATAGAAGTGCAGTCTACTATAGTTATTTGAACCTCTCAAAAAATGACAATGTGTTCCATAGATAAATACATCACATAAGATCTCTTACCTGCAGCTCAGCTTAAATTGCTTAATAATGTTGCTGATTTTCTCAAATCTGTGGACATCACGCTGTTCTTTACATTGATAGTGAGAAATCACCTATGAAAAAGAGCAATGCCCTTTAAATCCATGCAGTGTTGTCATATCACACTCTACCACTCTTCAAGGCAATACATTTGTCAGTCTCTTGGTCACCCTGATTTTCAGGGTAGACTTGGCACCTGGCTTTACTGCCTCTATTCCTCTGTCCCATATCCTGTCAACATCTGCATAATTTCAACATCCCTACGGATGACCCATCCAGTACTGTTTGGTTATAATTTTATTAGATCATTTAAGTATTGTATTATCTATTTTGGTTCATTGCTGTCCCTTCTCACTTACTTTAATCATTAAATATTCATCTTATTTCAATACGATGGTCTTTGATTCAAAAAAAGTACAAATCAAAAAGGAAAAATAAAAATTCTTAGCTGTTCTTTTTTTAATATTTTATCTATTTATTTGTTTATTTATTTTGGTTGTGTCAAGTCTTAATTGCAGGCACACAGGATCTTCGTCAAGGCATGTGGGATCTTTTTGCTGTGGCGTGCAGGCTCTTCGTTGCGGCACTCAGGCTTCTATTTGTGGCACGTGGGCTCCAGGGTGTGTGGGCTCTGTAGTTTTCAGCATGCGGGCTCTCTAGTTGAGGTGTGCAAGCTCAGTAGTTGTGGTGCACAGGCTTAGTTGTCCCGTGGCATGTGGGATCTTAGTTCCCCAACCAGGGACTGAACCTGCATCCCCTGCACTGGAAGGTGGATTCTTTACCACTGGACCACCAGGGAAGTCCCTCTTAGCTGTTGTTGAGGTGTACTTAATGTATTTGATTTTAATGAAGGCTATAACCAAGTGGTTTTTCGTATCATATTTAAAAATCTTAACTGAACGATTCTGACCTCTGAGGATTTACTATTTATAAATGAACCTATTCATGATGGACACCAATGCCAGCTGAAAATACTTCCCCTAACACTTTCAGATTAATGAAACCACACGAGTATTTCCCATAGGCTGATGTAAAGTTTCTAGTAGGAAGCAAAACTGAGTCATTTGCCAGAAGAAAATTCACAGGGCAATTCCCTGAAACCATGTGAAATTTTCAAAACATAATCCCTAGACCAATGGTGGAATAGGTTCCTGTTGCTTGACTTCAAGAGCTATAGTGAAAATGGTCAATCACAACTAAACTTAGCCCTCAAGAGAAAGCAAAAGCTACTTGTTACTGCCAGTGAAAAACAGAGTTTATATTAGGTTAACCTCTATGATCATGTGTGGTAGATGTGGCAGGAGAATACTGCTGAGGCAGGATTCTACCGTGCCACGTGTCTCAAGATAGACAGAAGAGCTCACTTGCTTGTTGCTATTACCACTAGCAGGAAAGACAGGGCTCAGGGTAGTGAACTTCCAAGCAAGTGATCCCTGCCTATGGGCTGAGGCAGAAAGACACTCTAGTTAGGACTCCTTGTCTCAGCTGTACCAGTTAGCAGGAAGGATGACTCCCAAATATGCTACCATTAAAAATAATGTTTCTACAAAGGAAGGAGAAAAATTGTACTTTGCATTCTCTGCCCTCTGTTGGCTGCAATATCAAAAGAAATCAACATTTAACAGTTTGCCAACTGTATGATAAACTTTGTGCTAGGGCTTAATGTTACCTTGTCCCATTTTAATCCACACAATAAACCTATGATATAGATATTATTATCTCCAGTTTATAAAAGGGGAACCAAACTCAGAGAGATTAAGATATGTGGCTACCATATATATGCTGTCTACAAGAGACCCACTTCAGATCTAGGGACACATACAGACTGAAAGTAAGAGGATGGAAAAATGCATTCCATGCAAACAGAAATCAAAAGAAAGCTAGAGTAACAATATTCATATTAGACAAAATACAGTTTCAAATAAAGAATGTTACAAGAGACAAAGAAGGATACTACATAATAATCAAGGGATCAGTCCAAGAAGAAGACATAACAATTGTAAATATATATGAACCCAACATAGAAGCACCACAATATATAAGGCAAATACTAACAGCTATAGAAAGAAAAGTCGACAGTAACACAATCATATTGGGGGACTTTAACACTCTATGTTCATCAATGGAAAGATCATCCAGACAGAAAATCAATAAGGAAACACAGGCCTTAAATGACACATTAGAATAGATGGACTTAATTGATATTTAGAGCATTTCATCCCAAAACAGCAGAATACACATTCTTCTCAAGTACACATGGAACACTCTCCAGAATTGATCACATGCTGGGCCACATAGCAAGCCTTGGTAAATTTAAGAAAACTGAAATCATATCAAGCATCTTTCCCAAACACAACACTATGAGATTAGAAATCAACTACAAGGAAAAAGCTGTAAAATACACAAACATATAGGGGCTAAACAATACGCTACTTAACAACCAATGGATCACTGAAGAAATCAAAGGAATCAAAAAGTATATAGAGAAAATGAAAATGAAAGCATGAGGATCCAAAACCTATGTGACACCCCTAGACATCCCTCTAGGAGGGAAATTTATAGCAACACAATCTTTCCTCAGGAAACAAGAAAAGTCTCAAATAAGCAACCTAACCTTACACCTAAAGCAACTGCAGAAAGAAGAACAAACACAAAGTTAATAGAAGGAAAGAAACCATAAAGATCAGAGCAGAAATAAATGAAATAGAGAGAAAGAAAACAACAGAAATGATGAATGAATCTAAAAGCTGGTCCTTTGAAAAGATAAACAAAATGGATAAACCTTTAGACAGACTCATCAAGGAAAAAAGGGAGAGGACTCAAATCAATACAATTAGGAATGAAAAAGGAGAAGCTACAACAGACACCACAGAAATACAAAGGATCATGAGAGATTACTACAAGCAACTATATGCCAATAAAATGGACAACCTAGAAGAAAAGGAGAAATTCTTCAAAAGGTACAATCTCCCAAGACTGAACCAGGAAGAAACAAAAAATATGAACAGATCAATTACAAGAATGAAGTTGAAACTGGGATTAAAAAACTCCCAACAAACCAAAGTCCAGGACCTGATGGCTTCACACGTGAATTCTATCAAACATTTAGAGAAGAGATAACACCTATCCTTCTGAAACTATTCCAAAAAATTGCAGAGGAAGGAACACTTGCAAACTCATTCTATGAGGTCACCATCACCCTGATAACCAAAACCAGACAAAGATACCACCAAAAAAGAAAATTACAGGCCAACGTCACTGGTGAACATAGATGCAAAAATAGTCCTCAACAAAATACTAGCAAACCGAATCCAACAATACATTAAAAAGGATCAGACCCAATGATCAAGTGGGATTTATCCCAGGAATGAAAGGACTTTTCAATATCCCCAAATCAATCGGTGTGATACACCACAGCAACAAACTGAAGAATAAAAACCATATGATCATCTCAATAGATGCAGAAAAAGCTCTTAACAAAATTCAACACCCATGTATGAAAAAAGCTCTCCAGAAAGTGGGCACAGAGAAAACTTACCTCAACACAATAAAGGCCATATATGACAAACCTACACCTAACATCATACTCAATGGTGAAAAGCTGAAAGCATTTCCTCTAAGATCAGGAACAAGACAAGGATATCCACTGTCACCACTTTTACTGAACATAGTTTTGGAAGTCCTAGCCATGGCAATCAGAAAAGAAAAAGAAGTAAAAGGAATCCAAATTGGAAAAGAAGTAAAACAGTCTCTGTCTGTAGATGACATGATACTACTATACATAGAAAATCCTAAAGATGCTACCAGAAAACTACTAGAGTTCATCAATGAATTTGGTAAAGTTGTAGGATACAAAATTAATACACAGAAATCTCTTGCATTTCTATACACTAACAATGAAAGATCAGAAAAAGAAATTAAAGAAACAATCCCATTTACCAGTGCAGCAAAAAGAATAAAATACCTAGAAATAAACTTACCTAAGGAGGCAAAAGACCTGTACTTCAAAAAACTATAAGATGCTGATGAAAGAAATCAAAGATGATAGAAACAGATGGAAAGAAATACCATGCTCTTGGATTAGAAGAATCAATATTGTCAGAATGATTATACTACCCAAGACAATCTATATATTCAGTGCAATCCCTATCAAATTACCAAGGGCATTTTTCACAGAACTAGAACAAAAAATCTTAAAATTTGTATGGAGACACAAAAGACCCCGAATAGCAAAAGCAATCTTGAGAAAAGAAAACGGAGCTGGAGGAATCAGGATCCCTGACTTCAGACTATACTACAAAGCTAAAGTCATCAAAACAGTATGGAACTGGCACAAAAACAAATATAGATTAATGAAATAGGGTAGAAAGCCCAGAAATAAACTCACACACCATGGTCAATTAACCTATGACAACGAAGGCAAGACTATATAATGGAGAAAAGACAGTCTCTTCAATAAATAGTGCTGGGAAAACTGGACAGCTACATGTAAAAAAAATGAACATTCTTTAATACCATACACAAAAATAAACTCAAAATGGATTAAAGCCCTAAATGTAAGACTGGATACTCTAAAACTCTTAGAGGAAAACATAGGCAGAACACTGACATAAATTGCAGCAAGAGTAATGGAATACTAGAGTAATGGAAATTAAAAAACAAAAAGCAAAAAACAAATGGGACTTAACTGAACTCAAAAGCTCTTGCACAGCAAAGGAAACCATAAAGAAAGCACAAAGACAACCCATAAAATTGGAGAAAATATTTGCAAACGATGTAGCAGATAAGGAATTAATCTCCAAAATTTACAAACAACACATGTGGCTCAGTATGAAAAAAAACAAACAACCCAATAAAAAAATGGGCAGAAGACCTAAATAGACATTTCTCCAAAGAAGACATACAGATGGCCAGGAGGCATATGAAAAGATGCTCAACATCAGTAATTATTACAGAAATGCAAATCAAAACTACAATGAGGTACCACCTCACACCAGTCAGAACGGCCATCATCAAAAAGTCTACAAACAATAAATGCTGGAGAGGGTGTGGAGAAAAGGGAACCCTCTTGCACTGTTGGTGGGAATATAAATTGGTACGGCCACCGTGGAGAACAGTATGGAGATTACTTTAAAAACTAAAATTAGAGCTACCATATGATCCAGGAATCCCACTCCTGGGCATATATCCGGAGAAAAACATGGTTTGAAAGGATACATGCACCCCAATGTTCATTTCAGCCCCATTTACAATAGCCAAGACAGTGGAAGCAACCTAAATGTCCATCAACAGATGAATGGATAAAGAAGATGTGGTACATATATACAATGGAATATTACTCAGCCATTAAAAAGAATGAAATAATGTCATTTGCAGCAACATGGATGGACCTGGAGATTATCATACTAAGTGAAGTAAGTCAGACAAAGAAAGACAAATATCATATGATATTGTTTATATGTGGAATCCAAGATAAATGATACAAATTAACTTGTTTACAAGACAGAAACAGACTCACAGACTTAGAGAAGGAACTTGTGGTTGCCAGGGGCGAAGGGTGGGGGTAGGGATAGATTGGGAATTTGGGATTGAGACATACACACTTCTATATTTAGGATAGATGGCCAACAGTGACCTACTGTATAGCATGGGGAACTCTGCTCAATATTCTGTAATAACTTAAATGAAAAAAGAATTTGAAAAAGGATACGTGTGTATGTAAAAAACAAAAAAAGCAAGAAATGTGTCTAAAATCATGAAGCACTGGTAGAGCTCAGAAACCAATTACTTACTGTGAGCTGCTCTTAGAGTTATATTTGTTAAGCTGATCAGCAATTACTTAAGCAGTGCTTTGTGACAGCTCAAGTCAATTTTTATTAGTTATTTAAAAATTTTACTTATAAATATAATATTGGGTTTTGCATACCCCCTCATGGCCAAATACAGGGGCTAATATCATTGTTAAGCCGAATTTATAAGAAAAATAAAAATACCGACATACCTCTTTGCCCTTTCACCTCCCCATCTGAACTCTTAGCTACGTCACTGAGTTGACCATTACATCTCTTCCATGTTAAAAGCTTTAAACTCAAAGAAAAATACCCATCATTTCATAATAAAAGTCAATAGGAAATAGGAATTCTTTAACACAAATGAACAATTATTCACAAAAATAATCTAAACTCTATAGTAAGGCTTACCTGCAAACATCTAAGTTTTACTAATTACTAAAGATCCACACACCAAATAACTTCTTTCAAGTTACTTGCTGACAATACTACTTTGTAAATAAGGCTATGCATGGTGAAGTAATGACAAGAGGGAAAAAGGTTCTTCCTGAAAGTGGCAACATATTCTCTGTTGCTGAATAGAAGAAGGTGAGTATGAAGTACATCTGCAGAGCAGAAAGTTCTCACCAGAAAAGTGGCTCTCTCAAATAGAAGCACTTCATCAGCCTCAATAATTTCAGCAAAATTCCTTAGGTTCATTTCCAGCTGCTGAACATTGGGAATCAGCTGATAAACAATGCTGGACCAAGCCTAACAGAACAGAAGCACAGTGTAATATTACTAACAGGTAGCCAGTCCCAGATCTTTGCAAATGAGTAAGTATACTATAACATACAGACAGCAAAATATGGTGACAATTGAGTCCCAAACAAATTCTGGCAACAAGTATAACACAAACGAAGTGAGAAAATGAAGATAATATTTGATTTTTATCCTTCAGTTGGATTTTTTAAAGTTTCAAACACTTTTGTAAAATACTTCTTTCCATTGATAATTAAAAATAAACAAATATTTAATTCCATCATATTGCCTTAGGGAAGTTGAAAGCTCTGATATACTGGGCTAAAGAACTTCTAATCCAGCCATTCAAACAGATATGTAAGTCCAATAGTGTAGATTGCTCTAAAGATCAGAACCTAATAATGCTATATTTAACATACATCTAAGAATCAATTTTATGAAAATATCAGAGCCACGTAGAAAAATGACCCCTCCTTTCAATGGGATAACATACAATAGAAATTACAAGAGAAATTAGTGGCATTATCATTCCAAAAGGCTTATTGTCAGCTTTATAAATTATTGATCCAATTGAATTAAAAACAGTCCACTGCGTGTTTGCCTAAAACTGACTTCATCCAGAGGAGTATGACTAAAATAAGTAGTTGAAATTAACCACACCCTCCCTCTATTCTCTTAAGGCTCTTTTATTTGAATTTTCATTATAATATTTCTTTCAATTTCGCTCCAATTTGTCTGGTAAGGTGTACAATGTTCTTCTCTCCCCTACTAGAGGGTAGGAACCTGGTCTTAGCCATCTGTGCGTCCAACAGCATCAAGCAGATTGCAATGAGTGCTTGTAGAATAAAACTTAATATAAAAATTTATGTCAGCTCTATGCAACGTTGATGTAAGAGAGAGTAGAGCCATGTCTCTGTTCCAATTAGTTTTATTACTTAGGCATGGGGGTTCAGGTTCCAAGTTCCCAGGTCGGTGTTAATGTCACTGCTGAATTTACCTTGGAGAAGGCACCAAAGCTAACCACAGCAGAGACATTGTCACTCACAGCAGTGTTGTGATTAGCCAATTGTCTTTGGTCGTGTTATGTATTGCCATCCTTCACACCGCAGTTGGTTCTTATCAGTGCGTCATGTCCATCCTTATTCACGGTTACCTGTTCTATGGGAATAAGGCTTTGAGAGAAATTCGGCCCAAATTAATCTAGAACAGTATTTCCTAGATAGGTATCTCAAAATGATCTGTTATTAGAGCGAGGCTGGGTCAACATATTGGGGGGAAAATGAATTAGTTAAAAAAATATATCAGTGGCTATGTTTAAAGTCCAATTGTTTTTCTCCTTGGCAAATCAGGCTTCTGTGCTTTTGGTTGTAGATACTTGTCAGATGGAGTTGATACTGAGGCTGTAGCTACAAGTCACAGAGAAGGATGCTTTCCTACCCAGACTTGTCAATGGATACCAGAAGCAGTCTGACCACAGGAGGACCCAAAAGGAGCCAGTCTTTCAAATCACTAAATCAGTGGGAGAAAGGGAGGAAGCAGGATAAGGAGCCCATGTGCCAATAAGGTAATTTCAGCTTCATCCATAACACAGCTATTGTTTGTAACCTCTACATCTACTACAAGTAGTGTAGCATCCATTCCACCAATGGGAACAATCTCTCTGGTTGAAAGAATGCTAGTCTCTAATTTGGCATGAAAGTTGAAGCTATCATACTCTAGAAATAACATATCCCATTCTAAGACTCCCTTCTCCAATCTCTCCCCTAAATATTGTTCTTCTATTGCCATCCAAACTTAGGCAGACTAGCTTATATCCTGTAGAGGTACCTGAATATTAGATACAATTCCAGTCAGCACTGAGACCACAACAGGTCAAAATGGATGATGGCCAGTGAAACCTCTACTGTCATGAAGATCTGTATCAAATTAATCAGGACCAAACTGGGTTAATTCAGTGTGATTTGATAGGTATGTCGACCCAATCTAAGATCAAAACCAAAATTTCTTAAGGTTAAATTGGGTATTTTTCAAACAATTTATTGTAGATTATTTCTTCTTTTGGTTCAACACATCTAGATGGCTATGAAAGAGTTTAAAATCTTTTAGTTTTGATAATACCCTTCTAGCTTTTTTTTTCATGCTCTTTAAATGAGAGAACTCAGGGAAACATACACACCTTATAGAGAGTTTCATCCCAGATAGATGTTCGGAAGCAAGAACATTCCAATGGGCGAGACAAACGCCTCAGATCTTCTTCTCGCTCTTTAAAAATCTGAAGTAAATAGACCAACATACTGGTCAGCATATAACTAACAGCTCTCCTCTCTCACTGCAAAATCTGAGGTGTAATATTTTAGCATATTTTAAACAGGGGCATTTCGTTTTTCCTCAGAGGAATTTTTAAATGTGTACATTACTTTACAGACTAGGATGGCAGAAATGATTTCAAGTCAGGTCTACAAAGTGCAACGGCTACTAGAATTCTTCAGGACTGTGCTGCTTGTTCTGAGTACTCACTAAGAACACTATGCTGGAAAATAAAATTTACCATACAGAGGAATCTTAATAAAATATATCTAACATTCCAAATAATCCAATCTGGGTCATTTTTAAGATATCTATACCAATATCAAGATTTTATAAATCAAAATACTTCAACTTTTGTAGATATCTTACTCTCATACACACATGCATACACATATATTATTTCTGTATGGACTGTATTTATTTGGCTACATAGATATAACAACGCCTTACACACAAATATCTATTCTTGGCTATGTATCTATCTATATATATGCCCATATATACATGGAAAAATATCTATTTATACAAATATAAACAGATACACAGATATTTTCCAGGACTGGGTGGGCTTATAGTGAGTGCACTGTTCACACTGTGATGGATAATTTTATGCAACAACTAGGTTAGGCCACAATACCCAGACATTTGGTTAAACACCAATTTAGATGTTGCTATGAAGGTATTTTTTAGATGAGATTAATATTTAAATCAGTGGACTTTTAGTAAAGCAGATCCCCCTCCATAATATGGGTAAGCTTTATATAACCAGTTGAAGGCCTTAAGAGAAAAAGACTGCCATTCCCCAGGAAGAGGGAATTCTGCCATCCAGACTGCCTTCTGACTCAAGCTGCAACAAGGGTCTGTCCCTATCAGTCGGCCCTGCAGATTTCAGACTTGCCAGCCTCCAGAATCACATGAGTCAATTCCTTAAAAGTAATCAGTCTCTCTCTTATTCTCACTCTCTCTCTCTCTACACACACACACACACACACACACACACTTCTTATTGGTTCTGTTTCTCTGAGGAACCCTGACTAATACACACACATAGAGGGAAACACCTATCTTGCTTGAAACTGATATTCAGGGAAGCACCCTAGCCATTTTATTCCAAAACCTCCAAGTCTGAAACTTTAATGAAAGAGAGTATACTTTTCTTAATTAAGCTTAAAATCCCACAAAGAACATTAATGTATCTTTGGGGATATTTACATAAGCATTTCGAAAACAATACGTTGATCACTAAAAATTACAAGTAATTAAAAAATCCATAAGGAGGTCATTTATTGGAATGCTCTAGGTTTTTCTGTTGCAAATTGGGCCAGGGAAACAAAACAAAAAACAGTAATAATAACAAACCCCTCACAAGCTCAAGATCAAGCTACATACAGAATTTTCTGCTGAATTAAAACAGAATTGATACATAGTGAGAGGGAGAAGGAACTAAAAAGAATACTCAAAAGTCCTTTTCAGAGTCAAATACGGAACCCTGTCAAGTGGTTTCTGAAAGCCTGTAAGCTAATCTAGAAACACCAAAACATACTCAAATACTGGAACACTGAAGGCAATCCTGTAACTAATTATGGAAAAAAAAGTATTCCTGACCACAGTTATTACCAAAAAATTCTTAAGTTAAAGGGGATCCTTAGACTCCTAGGTTCCAACCCAAAGAGGAACTGTATTCTTCTACATCACCAGCATATTCTAAAACTGCTTTCCTCAACTTTACCCTTGGAAATAGAGGATCTTCTCTTTCAGCTTAGACTTTAAAATCCAATCCTCTTATTTTATATGGAGCAAACTAAAGCTAGACTCTATTTGTGATTTGCCAGTTCTGGGGTCTCATAGCTAGCTAGGAGTTTGCCCTTTCTACTGTGTCTTTTCTGGTTTAAATTTATGTGTACCAACTCCCATGCTAGAAAAGAAAATATACCATATCAGTGCAATTATGAGGGCCTTGGCATTGTGCCTAACACAGTATAGTTGGCATTTGAATTGGTGCATACCAGTTTCCTAGGTCAACCTAGTGAGCTATGACCTTTCTTTATCTCACCCCTGGTGGGTCTTCTGGCCTTGACAATAACTGCCTGCTCTAAAGGACAGTAAAACAGTGGTAGCAAATATATTTTAAAAATACATAAAGCTGCTTAGTGATATCACACGGTCAGGATCCTTTCCCAAATTTGAAGATTATTTGCTAAATGAACATTATATTTCCCTTACCACCATGGAACATTTGTTTATAAGTTTTGTTTTTTTTTCGGTACGCGGGCCTTGCACTGCTGTGGCCTCTCCATTGCGGAGCACAGGCTCCAGACGCGCAGGCTCAGCGGCCATGGCTCACGGGCCCAGCCGCTCCACAGCATTTGGGATCCTCCCGGACCGGGGCACAAACCCACGTCCCCTGCATCGGCAGGCGGACTCCCAATCACTGTGCCACCAGGGAAGCCCCAAAGCTTTTTTTTTTTTTTTCCCTGCGGTACATGGGCCTCTCACTGTTGTGGCTTCTCCCGTTGCAGAGCACAGGCTCCGGACGCACAGGCTCAGCAGCCATGGCTCATGGGCCTAGCCACTCTGTAGCATGTGGGATCTTCCCGGACCGGGGCACGAACCTGTGTCCCCTGCATCGGCAGGCGGACTCTCAACCACTGTGCCACCAGGGAAGCCCTGTTTATAAGTGTTTTTAAAAACAAATGTCAACTTCATTTTGAAAGCTTATGCTGAGATTTTTTTTTTCCTAAAAAGAATGGTACAAATTTACCTATATCCCTACAGAAGAAGTTTACAAAGGATGTCAATTATTTGGTGCACCACCCTTTCTATTTCTTACCAGGTCTCGTTGATCCTCCTGTACCAGATCCATTTTATGCACCAAGCAAAAGATTTTGGCATCTGGAGAATTCTGCAGAATGGCCTCCAGGCATGACTGGTAATAGTGCATGTCCTTTTCCAGTTCTCGGCTTTCCACATCAAATACATAAATCAGAACCTCCACATTACGGAAGATGTTGTCTCGTTGGCTGGTGAAATAATTTTCCATGAAGGTGTCCTGTCTAGTAGGAAAAAAAATCTAGGTAATAAGCAAGTCATCACTTAATCACTCCTATTTATGATCTATTTTTGTTGGCTTAATCAGTGTGAAAGATAATCCTAAAGCTTCAAATTAAAGGGAAAATGATAGCAAATTAGGATGGCCTCACCTTCTTACTTCTAAGGCCACATCTTGTGCCACCTTTTGCTCCTCTCCTTGTGTTCCAAATATACTTTGACCTTCCCTCAGTTCTAGTGGCCCATGGTCTATCCACTGAGGGGCCTTTACACGTGCTTTACACTCTGTCTCACAATCTATCCCCTTAATTTTTTTGTGTGTGTGTGGTACGCGGGCCTCTCACCGTTGTGACCTCTCCCGCTGTGGAGCACAGGCTCAGAGGCTATGGTCCACGGGCCCAGCCGCTCCATGGCACGCAGGATCCTCCCAGACCGGGGCACGAACCCGCGTCCCCTGCATTGGCAGGCGGACCCTCAACCACTGCGCCACCAGGGAAGCCCTCCCCTTACTTTTATACCTAATTAACTCCTACTTGTTCCACTGGATTTCAGTTCAATTCATACTGCCTCACAGAAAATATCCCTGACCTCACTGACTTGGGCAAATCTAGTCACCATAGGCAATTATACTAACACACTGGTTTTATTTTTAACACTCACCACAAGTGTGATATTATACATATTTGTGTGAGTTTTTAATTAGTGGCATTCAATCCCCTAGACAGCAAGCTCCATGAAGGTAAGGACCATGTCTGTTACAGTTTGACATTGTTTCCCAGCTTTTAGCATAGAGCTTGACACAGAGTAGTTGCTCAATGAATATTTACTGAATGAATAATTAGTCAAACACTCTAAACTATATGAAAATGGCTCCAAGTTAACTTTTTAGCAGAATGTTGCTCTTTGCTCCTTAGGCTGTGTGTTGCTTCCCAAGAAATTCTCAATTGCCAGCTGGCTAGAAGAATACAGTAGTGTTCTGTCCTAAACAGAAAAATCAAGGGGTGGCATCAACAATATGGTGGAATGAAAAGCTACCTCTGTCTCTCCCCTTCAATCTACAACCACTAAAACATTCACAACTCAACAAAGGTACTTTTGTCCAACACACCAGGATGCTAGAGTATTCCACACACCTGTACATCTAAAGGTGGATGGACTGGAACAGATAGAGGAGGCAGAACTGAAGGAACGGTAGAGGTAGTGTCTATAATCCTGGCCCTCTGGCCATGGCAGCTAAGCCTGCAGCCCCAGAGAACCTGGTAGCAGCAGAGCAGACAGCACACACAACAACAGCCTCCTGGCTGCAGTGGCACCCATGGCCACATCTAACTGTACAGCAGTGGGAATGGGGCCTGTGGTCCTGTCCCTCCAGCCACTGAGGTGCCCAAGTCTCCAGCCCCCCTGCTCTCCCACCAGCAGTGGCAGAGCCTAAGAACCTTAGAAAACCAGATAGGGAAGAAGCACTGGTATGACCCTGGCTCCCTCCACCCCTTCCCCCTGTGGTGGCTGAGCCTGTGACTCAGAGGATCCTGGAAGCAAGGGAAGAACCCACCATCCAGGTGAACCAGGTAGCTTCTGCCAGTGACATAGGCAGAAGCAAGCTGCCAATGACCATGAAAACACCAGAAGTGATAATGAGAGTTGGGACAGGGGGCACACCTCTGACAGAGGCAGCTCAGGTAAGAGAAACCAAAAACTTGTGCTATAGTGCCACCTATGGATAAAGAAAAGACCCCTAATCTCTAACTTGTCTCACTTCACATGATCTGGCAGAAGGAAGTACCATGAAGAAGCACAGTAACACCGCACCACAAAAAGAAAATGACAATTCTCCAGAAACCAAAGTTAAAGTCACAGAATAATGTGATCTGATAGAGAATTTAAAATAGCTGTCATGAAGAAATTCAACAAGCTACATGAAAACTCAGAAAGGCACATCAATTAGCTCAGGAGTAAAATTAATAAACAGGAATGCTTTACCAAAAAGGTTGAAACTAAAAAAAAAAAAAAGAACTAAAATTCTGGAGCTGAAAAACTCAATAAATGAGATAAAGAATGCATTAAAAAGCACTGGAAATAAAGCAGACCACATGGAAGAGAGAATTAGTGAGTGTGAAGATAGAAATCTAGAAAAGATACAAGTAGAAGAGGAAAGAAAAATAAGATGCAAAAAAATGAGGAAATTCTACAAGAGCTATCTGACTCTTAGGTAGGGCAACATTAGGATGATGGACATCACCAAAGGAGAAAAGAGGGAGAAGGGAGCAGAGAGTTTATTTAAACAAATAATGGCTGAGAATTTCCTAAACTGTGCAAGGCACTGGATATACAAGTCCATGAAGCTAAGAGAACACGTGATTACCTCAATGCAAAAAGACCTTCTCCAAGACACATATTAAAACTGCCAAAAGTCTATGACAAAGAAACAATTTTGTAGGCAGCCAGGGAGAAAAAAATGGTGAACTACAAAGGAACCCAAATTAGGCTATGAGCAGATTTCTAAGCAGAAACTCTACAGGTCAGGTGGGAATGGAATGACATTATCAAAATACTAAAAGATAAAAGTTGTCACCCAAGAATACTATATCCACCAAAGTTATCATTCAGATATGAAGGAGAAGTAAAGACATTCACAGACCAACAAAAGCTGAGGCAGTTCATCAACACTAGACCTGCCTTACAAGAGATGTTGAACAGAGGTCGTACACCAGAAACAAAGACAAAAGTACACAAAACTTGCAGTAAGGTGATAGACAGACAGAATCAGAACATTTCAACTATTTACCAGAAAAGGTTCTTAAACACTTTATTACAGTATAAAGGTTAAAAAAGGGAGAAAATGCAGAAAAAATAACTATAGCTACTTCAATTTGGTAACAAACTTACAATGTAAAAAGGGAAAGTTTGAGACAACAAAAACACAAAAGGGGAAGAGGAAAACCATACAGTTAAATGAAGATAAGATGCTATCAGCAGAAAAAAACTATTTATCTATGTGACATTTGATACAAACTTCATGTTAATTACAAAACATAAATCTAGAACAGAGACACAAAACAAAATGAGGAAACTGAGAAAAATATCATAGAAAACCACCAAACAAAAATGGAAGACAAAAACACAAGGGAAAAGAAACAGTGAGACCGTCCTGAGGAAAGGGAAGTTGGAGACTGAGTTGGTCACCACATTGGGATGCTCCTGGTAGGGAAGCAGCACAGAAACGACCGTGTGGCTGACAGGGTCTTGGTGTTCCACCTGGGTGTCAGGCCTGAGACTCAGAGGTGGGAGAGCCAAGTCCAGGACATTGGACAACCAGAGACCTCCCAGCCTGACTTAATATCAAACGATGAAAGCTCTCACAGAGATCTCCATCTCAATGCAAAGACCCAGCTCCACTGAACAACCAGCAAAATACAGTGCTGGACAACCTATGCTAAACAACTAGCAAGTCAGGAACACAAGCACACCCATTAGCAGAGAGGCTGCCTAAAATCATACAAAGTTCACAGACAACCCATACCACACCACCAGGCATGGCCCTGCCCAGCAGAAAGAAAAGATCCAGTCCCACCCACGAGAACACAGGTACCAGTCCCCTCCACCAGGAAGCCTACAGAAGCCACTGAACCAACGTCACCCACTGGGGGCAGACACCAAAACAATGGGAACTACAAACCAGCAACCTACAAAAAGGAGACCCCAAACACAGTAAGTTAAAAAAAAAAAAGAGAAGACAGAGAAAAATGCATGAGATGAAGGAGCAATGTAAAAACACACCAGACCAAACAAATGAAGAGGAAACAGGCAGTCGACCTGAAAAACAATACAGAGTAATGAGAGTAAAGATGATCCAAAATCTTGGAAACAGAAGGTAGAAAATGCAAAAAAAAAAAAAAAAACTTTCACAAGGACCTAGAAGAATTAAACAGCAAACAAACAATGATGAACAACACAATAAATGAAATTAAAAATTCTTTAGAAGCAATCAACAGCAGAATAACTGAGGCAGAAGAATGGATAAGTGACCTGGAAGATAAAATAGTGGAAATAACTGCCACAGAGCCGAATAAAGAAAAAAGAATGAAAAGAATTGAGGACAGGCTCACAGACCTCTGAGACAACATTAAACACACGAACATTCGAATTATAGGAGTCCCAGAAGAAGAAGAGAAAAAGTAAGGGTATAAGAAAATATTTGAAGGGATTCTACTTGAAAACTTCTCTAACATGGGAAAAGAAATAGTCAATCAAGTACAGGGAGCGCAGAGAATCCCATACAGGATAAATCCAAGGAGAAACATGCCAAGACACATATTAATCAAACTATCAAAAATTAAATACAAAGAAAAGACACTAAAAGCAGCAAGGGTAAAGCAACAAATAACATAGAATGGAATCCCCATAAGGTTAACAGCTGATCTTTCAGCAGAAACTCTGCAAGCCAGAAGGGAGTGGCAGGACATATTTAAAGTGATGAAAGAGAAAAACCTACAACCAAGATGACTCCACACAGTAAGGATGTCATTCATATTCAACAGAGAAATTAAAATATTTACTGACAAGCAAAAGCTAAGGGAATTCAGCACCACCAAAACAGCTTTACAACACATGCTAAAGGAACTTCTCTAGGCAGGAAACAGAAGAGAAGGAAAAGCCCTACAATAACAAACCCAAAACAATTAAGAAAATGGTAATAGGAACATACATGTCAGTAGCTACCTTAAATGTAAATAGATTCAATGCTCCAATCAAAACACATAGACTGGCTGAACGGATTCAAAAACAAGACCCATATATATGCTACCTACAAGAGACTCACTTCAGACCAAGGGACACATAAAGACTGAAACTGAAGGGGTGGAAAAAGATATTCCATGAAAATGGAAATCAAAAGAAAGCTGGAGCAGGAATTCTCATATCAGACAAAATAGTCTTTAAAATAAAGACAAGAGACAAAGAAGGACACTCATGATGATCAAGGGATCAATCTAAGAAGAAGTGAAAACAACTAAGTATTTATGTACCCAACATAAGAGCACCTCAATACAAAAGGCAAATACTAACAGGCATAAAAGGGGAAATAGACAGTAACAACAATAGTAGGGGACTTTAACATCTCACTTTCACCGATGAACAGAGATCATCCAAAATGAAAATAAATAAGGAAACACAAGTCTTAAATGACACATTAGATAAGATGGACTTAATTGATATTTATAGTACATTCCATTGAAAAACAACAGAATATATTTTGTTCCCAAGTGCTCATAGAACATTCTGCAGGATAGATTCATATCTTTGGTAAAATCAAGCATGGGTAAATTAAAAAAATTGAAACCATGTCAAGTATCTTTTCCAACCACAACACTATGAGACTAGGTATGAATTACAGTAAAAAAAAAAAACTGTAAAAAATACAAACACATGGAGGCTAAACAATACACAACTTCATAACCAAGAAATCATTGAAAAAATTCAAAGAGGAAATAAAAAAATACCTAGAAACAAATGACAATGAAAACATGATGATCCAAAACCTATGGGATGCAGCAAAAGCAGTTTTAAGAGGGAAGTTTATAGCAATACAACCCTACCACAAGAAACAAGAAACATCTCAAATAAACAACCTAATGTTACACCTAAAGCAATTAGAGAAAGGAGAACACAAAAACCCCAAAGTGAGCAGAAGGAAAGAAATCATAAAGATCAGCTCAGAAATAAAAAGAAATGAAGGAAACGATAGCAAAGATCAATAAAACTAAAGGCTGGTTATTTGAGAAGATAAACAAAATTGATAAACCGTTAGCCAGACTCATCAAGGAAAAAAGGGAGAAGACACAAATCAACAAGACTAGAAATGAAAAAGAAGAAGTAACATCTGACACTGCAGAAAGACAAAGGATCATAAGAGATTACTACCAGCAACTATATGCGAATAAAATGGACAACCTGGAAGAAATGGACAAATTCTTAGAAAAGCACAACCTTTCAAGATGGAACCAGGAAGAAATAGAAAATATAAACAGACCAATCACAAGCACTGAAATTAAAACTGTGATTAAAAATCTTCCAACAAACAAAAGTCCAGGACCAGATGGCTTCACAGGTGAATTCAACCAAACATTTAGAGAAGAGCTAACACCTAACCTTCTCAAATGCTTCCAAAATATAGCAGAGGGAGTAATACTCCCAAACTCATTATATGAGGCTACCATCACCCTGATACCAAAACTAGACAAAGATTTTACAAAAAAAGAAAACTACAGGCCAATATCACCGATGAACATAGATGCAAAATTTCTCAACAAAATAGTAGCAAACAGAATCGAACAGCACATTAAAAGGATCATACACCATAATCAAGTGGGGTTTATCGCAGGAATGCAAGAATTCTTCAATATATGCAAATCAATCAACGTGATACACCATATTAAGAAACTGAAGGAGAAATAACATATGATAATCTCAATAGATGCAGAAAAAGCTTACAACAAAATTCAACACCCATTTATTATAAAATCTCTCCAGAAAGTAGGCATAGAGGGAACTTACCTCAACGTAATAAAGGCCATATATGACAAACCCACAGCCAACATCGTTCTCAATGGTGAACAAATGAAACCATTTCCTCGTAGGTCAGCAACAAGACAAGGTTGCCCACCTGCACCACTATTATTCAACATTGTTTTGGAAATTTTAGCCACGGCAATCAGAGAAGAAAAGGAAATAAAAGGAATCCAAATCAGAAAAGAAGAAATAAAACTGCCACAGTTTGTAGATGGCATGATACTATACACAGAGAATCCTAAAGATGCTACCAGAAAACTGCTGGAGCTCATCAATGAATTTGGCCAAGTTGCAGGATGCAAAATTAATGCACTGAAATCTCTGGCATTCCTATACACTAAGGATGAAAAATCTTAAAGAGAAAATACAAAAACACTCCCATTTACTACTGCAACAAAAAGAATTAAATACCTAGGAATAAACCTATCTAAGGAGACAAAAGACCTGTATGCAAAAAACTATAAGACACTGATGAAAGAAATTAAAGATGATACAAAAAGATGGAGAGATATACCATGTTCTGGGATTGGAACAATCAACACTGTGCAAATGACTTTACTACCCAAAGCAATCTACAATTCAATGCAATCTCTATCAAACTACCAATGGCATCTTTCACAGAGGTAGAACAAAAAAATTCACAATTTGTATGGAAACACAAAAGACCCCGAATAGCCAAAGCACTCTTGAGAAAGAAAACTGGAGCTGGAGGAATCAGGCTCCCTAATTTCAGAATATACTACAAAGCTACAGTAATCAAGACAGTATGGTACTGGCACAAAAACAGAAATACTGATCAATGGAACAAGATAGAAAGCCCAGAGATAAACCCACACAAATATGGTCACCTTATCTTTGATAAGGGAGTCACAAATATACAATGGAGAAAACACAGTCTCTTCAATACAGGGTGCTGGGAAAACTGGACAGGTACATGTAAAAGAATGAAATTAGAACACTTCCTAACACCAAACACAAAAGTAGACTCAAAATGGATTAAAGACCTAAATGTAAGGCCAGACACTATAAAACTCTTAGAGGAAAACATAGGCAGAATACTCTATGGCATAAAACACAGCAAGATCCTTTTTGACCCACCTCCTAGGGAAGTGGAAATAAAAATAAAAATAAACAAATGAGACCTAATGAAACTTAAAGGCTTTTGCACATCAAAGGAAACCATAAAGAAGACGAAAAGACGATCCTCCAAACGGGAGAAAATATTTGCAAACGAAGCAGCTGACAAAGGTTTAATCTCCAAAATACAGAAGTAGCTCATGCAGCTCAATATCAAAAAAACAAACAACCCAATGCAAAAATGGGCAGAAGACCTAAATAGACATTTCTCCAAAGAAGATATACAGATTGCCAACAAACAAATGGAAGAATGCTCAACATCATTAATCATTAGAGAAATGCAAATCAAAACTACAATGAGATATCATCTCACACCAGTCAGAATGGCCATCATCAAGAAATCTAGAAACAATAAATGCTGGAGAGGGTGTGGAGAAAAGGGAATACTCTTGCACTGCTGGTGGGAATGTGAATTGGTACAGCCACTATGGAGAACAGTATGGAGGTTCCTTAAAAAAATATAAATAGAACTACCATACGACCCAGCAATCCCACTACTGGGCATATACCCTGAGAAAACCATAATTCAAAAATAGTCATGTACCAAAATGTTCATTGCAGCTCTATTTGCAATAGCCAGGAGATGGAAGCAACCTAAGTGTCCATCAACAGATTAACGGATAGAGTAGATGTGGCATATATATACAATGGAATATTACTCAGCCATAAAAAGAAATGAAATAGAGTTATTTTTAGTGAGCTGGATGGACCTACAGTCTGTCATACAGAGTGAAGTCAGAAAGAGAAAAACAAATACCATATGCTAACACATATATATGGGATCTTAAAAAAAATGGTTCTGACGAACCTAGGGGCAGGACAGGAATAAAGACGCAGACACAGAGAATGGACTTGAGGACACGGGGAGGGTGATGGGTAAGCTGGAATGAAGTGAGAGAGCAGCACTGACATATATACATTAACAAATCTTGTACAGCAGAAACTAACACAACATTGTAAAGCAATTATACTCCAATAAAGATGTTAAAAAAAGAAACAATGATAGTATAGAACAAACAGAAATCAGAAGATAAAATGGCAGTACTAAGTACTCATCCATCAATAATCACCCAAAATGTAAATGAACTGAATTCACCAATCAAAAGACACACAGTAGCTGGAGAGGCTATGAAACAATACTCAACTCTGTGCTGCCTCCATGAGATTCACCTCAGATCTATAGGCTTTTTGTAAACAGACAGAAGATGATAGTCTTAGCAAATGTCAGTGAAAACAAAGTGGGTGTAGCCATACTCATATCACACAAAATGGACTTCAAGCCGAAAAAGGGTAGTAAGAGATAAAAATGACATAACAGTGATTAATATGGGAGCACCAAAATATATAAAGAAATTATTAACAGAAGTAAGAAAACAAATTGACAGCAATGTGATAATAGTAGGGAACTTTAACACCAATACCCCACTTACATCAATGGATAGATCATCCAGACAGATGGCCTTAAATGAAGTTAACACTGACCTTAAATGAAATATCAGACCAGATGGATTTGACAGATTTGTACAGAACATTCCATCGAAATGCAGCAGAATACAAATCTTTCTGCACATGGAAGTTTCTGAGAGATAGACCATATGTTGTAACACAAAACAAGGCTCAATAAATTTAAGAAGACTGAAATCATATCAAGCATCTTTTCTGACAATGGTATGAAACTAAAATCAACTACAAGAATAAAGCTGGAAAAATAACAAATATTTGGAGACTGAACAACATGTTACTGAACAATATTGGGTCAATGAAGAAATCAAAGAAGAAATCGAAAACTACCTGAAGGCAAATGAAAATATGACATACCACAATCTATGTGATCCAGCAAAGTGGCACAAATAGGGAAGTTTATAGTAATACAGGCCTACCTCAAGAAACAAGAAATATCTCAAATAAATATCTTTACACCTGAAGGGACTAGAAAAAGAAGAACAAAGCCCAAGATCAGTAGACGAAAGTAAATAACAAAGGTCAGAGCAGATATAAATAAAATAGAGACTAAAAGGACTAGAGAAAAGGTCAATGAAATTAACAGTGGGTTCTTTTGAAGGATAAAAAAACCTGACAAACCTTTAGCTAGACTCACAAAGAAGAAAGAGAGAAAATCCTGATTAAAAAAAAACAGAAATAAAAGAGAAGAGTAACAAAAGATACCACAGAAATACAAAGGATTATAAGAGAATACTATGAACAGTATATTCCAACAAATTGGACAACCTAGAAGAAATGGACAAATTCTTAGAATCATACAACCTTCTATAACAGAACCATGAAGAAATAGTTTGAATAGACTGATCATTAGTACAGAGATTGAAACAGTAATCAAAGAGCTACCAAAAGAACAAAGTCCAGGACCACATGGTTTCACAGATGAATTCTACCAAACATTCAAGGAAGATTTAATACCTATCCTTCCCAAGCTACTCCAAAAAACTGAAGAGAAGGGAACACTTCTTAACTCATTTTATGAGGCCAACATTACCATGATACCAAAACCAGACAAAGCCAACACACACAAAAAGAAAATTACAAGCCAATATCTCTGATGCACACAGATGCAAAAATCCTCAATAAAATAATAGCAAACCAAATACAATGCATTAAAAGCATCATGCACCATGATCAGGTGGGATTTATTCCAGTTATACAAGGATGGTTCAACACCTGCAAATCAAGCCATGTGATATACCACATTAACAAAATAAAGTATAAAAATCATGATTATCTGAGTAACTGCAGAAAAAGCATTTGACAAGATTCAACACACATTTATGATAAAACTCTCAATAAAGTAGGTATAAAAGGAATGTACCTCAACATAATAAAGGCCATATATGAAATACCCAGAGCTAACATCATATTCAATGGTGAAAAACTGAAAGCTATTCCTCTAAAATCAGGAACAAGACAAGAATGCCCACCCTAGCCACTTTTATTCAACATAGTATTGGAAGTCCTAGCCAGAGCAATTAGGCAAGAAAAGGAAATAAAAGACATCCAAATTGGAAAGAAAGAAGTAAAACTGTTACTATTTGTAGATGACATGATTTTATATATAGAAAATTCTGAAGTCTCCACCAAAAAAAACTATTAGAAATAAGAAACAAAGACGTTAAATTTGCAGGATATGAAATCAATATACAAAAATCTGTTGTGTTTCTATACACCAATAATGAGCTAGTAGAAAGAGAGATTAAGTAAACAATACCATTTATAATTGTGACAAAAAGAATAAAATACCTAGGAATAAATTTAACCAAGGAAGTAAGAAAGAACTGCACACTGAAATCTATAAATCAATGATGAAAGGAATTGAAGAAACAAATAAATGGGAAGATATTCTCTGCTCTTAGATTAGAAGAATTAGTATCATTAAAATGTCTATTACCCAAAGCAACATAAAAACTGAATGCAATCACTATCAAAATTCTAACAACATTTTTCACAGAAATAGATCAAATAATCCTAAAATTTGAAATTTGTATGGAACCATAGAAGATCCCAAATAGCCAAAGCAATCCTGAAAAAAAGAACAAAGCTGGAGGTACATCACTCCCTGATTTCAAAATATACTACAAAGCCACAGTAATCAAAACTGAATGGTATTGGCAGAAAAACACACACAGAGCAAGGAACAGAATTGAGAGCCTAGAAATAAACCCATGCATATATGGACAATTAATTTACAACAAAGGAGCAAGAATTCACAGTGGAGCAAGAATAGTCTCTTCAATAAATGGTTTTGGAAAACATGAAGAGCGACATGCAAAAACGTGAAAATAGACCAATATCTCAAACCATACAGAAAAAATAACTGAAAATGGTTTAAGGATTTCAACACAAGATTTGAAACCATAAAAGTCCTAGAAGAAAACATAGGCAGTATGGTCTTTGATACCAGTCTTAGCAATGTCTTTCTAGATATGTCTCCTAATAGGAAAGAAAAGCAAAAATAAACAAATGGGACTACATCAAAATAAAAAGCTTCTGCATAGCAAAAGAAACCATCAACAGAACAAAAAGGCAACCTACTGAATGGAAAAAGATATTTGAAAATCATATATCTGATAAGCAGTTAATATCCAAAATACATAAAGAATTCATACAAACTCATCAACAACAAAACAAGCAACCTGATTGAAAAATGGGAAGAGCAGGGCTTCCCTGGTGGCGCAGTGGTTGAGAGTCCATCTGCCAATGCAGGGGACATGGGATTGTGCCCCGGTACGGGAAGATCCCACATGCCGCGGAGTGGCTAGGCCCATGAGACATGGCCGCTGAGCCTGCACGTCTGGAGCCTGTGCCCCGCAATGGGAGAGGCCACAACAGTGAGAGGCCCGCGTACTGAAAAAAAAAAAATGGGAAGAGCACCTGAATAGACATTTTCCCAAAGATATACAGATGGCCAACAGGCACATGAAAAGGTGATCGATGTCACTGATTAGTATGGAAATGTAAATCTAAACCACAATAATATACCGACTTACGCCCCTTAGGTTGCCTATTATCAAAAAGGCAAGAAATAACAAGTGTAGAAATAACAAGTGTAGAAAGGGGAACCTTCATATGCTGTTTGTGGGAATGTAAATTGGTGCACAGACTATGGAAGAAATATGGAGAGTCCTAAAAAAACAAAAATATGGACTTCTCTGGTGGTGCAGTGGTGAAGAGTCTGCCTGCTAATGGAGGCGACACAGGTTTGATCCCTGGTACAGGAAGATCCCACATATCATGGAGCAACTAAGCTCATGTGCCACAACTACTGAGCCTGCACTCTAGCACCTGTGAGCCACAACTACTGACGGCCACGCACCTAGAGCCCATGCTCTGCAACAAGAGAAGCTACAGGAACGAGAAGCCTGCACATCACAAAGAAGAGTAGCTCCCACTCGATGCAACTAGAGAAAGCCCGTGTGCAGCAACAAAGCCAAAAATAAATACATAAGTAAATAAATAAGATGTAAAAATACATCAAGAATAGAACTACCATATGATCCAGCTATCCCACTTCCAGGTATTTATCCAAAGAATATGAAAACTCTAATTTGAAAAGATACATGCACCCCTATGTTCACTGTGGCATTATTTATAATAGCCAAGATATGGAAACCACCTAAGTGCCCATCAAAAGATGAACGGATGAAAAAGATATGGTATCGGAGGAGGAGCTTCAAGATGGTGGAAGAGTGAGACGCGGAGATCACCTTCCTCCCCACAAATACATCAGAAATACATCTACATGTGGAACAACTCCTACAGAACACCTACTGAACGATGGCAGAAGACCTCAGACCTCCCAAAAGGCAAGAAACTCCCCACGTACCTGGGTAGGGCAAAAGAGAAAAGAATAAACAGAGACAAAAGGATAGGGATGGGACCTGCACCAGTGGGAGGGAGCCGTGAAGGAGGAAAGGTTTACACACACTAGGAAGCCCCTTCGTGGGCGAAGACTGCGGGGAGTGGAGGGAGGAAGCTTCAGAGCCACGGAGGAGAGCGCAGCAACAGGGGTGTGGAGGGCAAAGCGGAGAGATTCCCGCACAGAGGATCAGTGCTGACCAGCACTCACCAGACTGAGAGGCTTGCCTGCTCACCTGCTGGGGTGGGTGAGGGCTGGGAGCTGAGGCTTGGGCTTCAGAGGTCAGAACCCAGGGAGAGGAGTCGGGCTGGCTGCATGAACAGAGCCAGAAGGGGCTAGTGCACCACAGCTAGCCGGGAGGGAGTCCAGGAAAAAGTCTGGACCTGCCGAAGAGGAAAGAGACTTTTTCTTGCCTCTTTGTTTCCTGGTGTGTGAGGAGAGGGGATTAAGAGCGCTGCTCAAAGGAGCTCCAGAGATGGGCGCAAGCTGCGGCTGTCAGCACGGACCCCAGAGACAGATATGGGATGCTAAGGTTGCTGCTGCAGCCACCAAGAAGCCTGAATGAAAGCACAGGTCACTATCCACACGTCCCCTCCTGGGAGCCGGTGCAGCCCGCCACTGCCAGGGTCCCGTGATGCAGGGACAACTACCCCGGGAGAACACACGGGGCGCCTTAGGTTGGTGCAACGTCATGCTGGCCTCTGCTGGTGCAGGCTCGACCAGCACTCCGTTCCTCTCCCTCCCCACTGCCTCAGTGAGCCAGAGCCCCCGAACCAGCTGCTCCTTTAAACCCGTCCTGTCTCAGCGAAGAACAGAGGCCCTCAGGTGACCTATAGGCAGAGGCAGGTCCAAATCCAAAGCTGAATCCTGGGAGCTGTGCAAACAAAGAAGAGAAAGGGAAATGTCTCCCAGCAGCTTCAGGAGCAGTAGATTAAATCTGCACAATCAACGTGATGTACACTTCATCTGCGGAATACCTGAATAGACAATGAAACATCCCAAATTGAGGAGGTGGACTTTGGAATCAACGATGTATATATTTTTCCCTTTTTCTCTTTTTGTGAGTGTGTATGTGTATGCTTCTGTATGTGATTTTGTCCTAGGGGTCTGTCCATCAATTTTTTTTTAATTTAAAAGTTTTTTTTCTTAATACTTATTTTTTATGTTAGTAACTTTATTTTATTTTACTTTATTTTATTTTATCCTGTTTCTTTCTTTCCATTTTTTCTCCCTTTTCTTCTGAGCTGTGTGGATGAAAGGATTTTAGTGCTCCAGCTAGGAATCAGTACTGTGCCTCTGAGGTGGGAGAGCCAAGTTCAGGACAGTGGTACACAAGAGACCTCCCAGGTCCACGTAATATCAAACGGCGAAAACCTCCAGATATCTCCATCTCAACAGCAAGATCCAGCTCCACTCAACGACTAGCAAGCTACAGTGCTGGACACCCTATGCCAAAAAACTAGGAAGACAGGAACACAACCCCATCCATTAGCACAGAGGCTGCCTAAAATCATAATAATGACACAGACACCACAAAACACAGCACCAGACGTAGACCTGTCCACCAGAAAGACAAGATCCAGCTTCATCCACCAGAACACAGGCTCTAGTCCTCTCCACCAGGAAGCCTACACAACCCACTGAACCAACCTCAGTCACTGGGGACAGACACCAAAAACAACGAGAAATACAAACCTGCAGCCTGTGAAAAGGAGACCCCAAACAAAGTAAGTTAAGCAAAATGAGAAGACAGAGAAACACATAGCAGATGAAAGAGCAAGGCAAAAACCCACCAGACCTAACAAATGAAAAGGAAATAGACAGTCTATCTAAAAAGGAATTCAGACTAATGATAGTAAAGACGATCCAAAATCTTGGAAATAGAAAGAAGAAAATAAAAGAAACGTGGAACAAGGACCCAGAAGAACTAAAGAGCAAACAAACAGTGATGAACAACACAATAAATGAAATTAAAAATTTTCTAGAAAGAATCAATAGCAGAATAACTGAGGCAGAATAACGGATAAGTGACCTGGAAGATAAAATAGTGGAAATAACTATGGCAGAGCAGAATAAACAATGAAAAGAATTGAGGACAACCTCAGATACCTCTGGAACACCACTAAATGTACCAACATTCGAATTATAGGGGTCCCAGAAGAAGAAGAGAACAAGAAAGAGACTGAGGAAACATTTGAAGAGATTATAGTTGAAAACTTCCCTAATATGGGAAAGGAAAGAGTTAATCAAGTCCAGGAAGTACAGAGTCCCATACAGGATAAATCGAAGGAGAAACATGCCAAGACACATATTAATCAAACTATCAAAAATTAAATCCAAAGAAAACATTGTAAAAGCAGCAAGGGAAAAACAACAAATAACATACAATGGAATCCCCTAAAGGTTAACAGCTGATCTTTCAGCAGAAACTCTCCAAGCCAGAAGGGAGTGGCAGGACATATTTAAAGTGATGAAGGGGAAAATCCTACAACCAAGATTACTCTACCCAGCAAGCATCTCATTCAGATTTGATGGAAAAATTAAAACCTTTACAGACAAGCAAAAGTTAAGAGAATTTGGCACCATCAAACCAGCTTTACAACAAATGCTAAAACAACTTCTCTAGGCAGGAAATACAAGAGAAGGAAAAGACCTACAATAACAAACCCAAAACAATTAAGAAAATGGTAATAGGAACATACATATCGATAAGTACCTTAAATGTAAATGGATTAAATGCTACAACCAAAAGACAAAGACTGGCTGAATGGATACAAAAACAAGACCCATATATATGCTGTCTACAAGAGACCCACTTTAGACCTAGAGACACATACAGACTGAAACTGAGGGGATGGAAATAGATATTCCATGGAAATGGAAATCAAAAGAAAGCTGGAGTAGCAATACTCATATCAGATAAAATAGACTTTAAAATAAAGGATGTTACAACAGACAAGGAAGGACACTACATAATAATCAAGGTATCAATCCAACAAGAAGATATAATAATTATAAATATATATGCACTCAACATAGGAGCACATAAATACATAAGGCAACTGCTAACAGCTATAAAAGAGGAAATAGACAGTAACACAATAATAGTGGGGAACTTTAACACCTCACTTACACCAATGGAGAGATCATCCAAAATTAAAATAAATAAGGAAACAAAACCTTTAAATGACACAACAGATGAGACAGATTTAATTGATATTTATAGAACATTCCATCCAGAAGCAGCAGATTACAGTTTCTTCTCAAGTGCACATGAAACATTCTCCAGGACAGATCACAAATTGGGTTACAAATCAAGCCACAGTAAATTTAATAAAACTGAAATCATAGCAAGCATCTTTTCTGACCACAATGCTATGAGATTAGAAGTGAATTACAGGGTAAAAAAACGTAAAAATCACAAACACATGGAGGCTAAACAATACGCTACTAAATAACCAAGAGATCACTAAAGACATCAAAGGAGCAAACAAAAAATACCTAGAGACATACGACAATGAAAACACGACGATCCAAAACCTATGGGATGTAGCAAAAGCAGTTCTAAGAGGGAAGTTTATATCTATACAAGCTTACCTCAAAAAACAGGAAAAATCTCAAACAAACAATCTAAATTTACACCTAAAGGAACTAGAGAAAGAAGAACAAACAAAACCCAAAGTTAGCAGAAGGAAAGAAATCATAAAGATCAGAGCAGAAATAAAGGAAATAGAAACAAAGAAAACAATAGCAACAATCAATAAAACTAAAAGCTGGTTCCTTGAGAAGATAAACAAAATTGATAAACCATTAGCCAGACGTATCAAGAAAAAGAGGGAGAGGACACAAATCAATAAAATTAGAAATGAAAAAGGACAAGTTACAACAGACACCACAGAAATATAAAGCACCCTGAGACTACTAAAAGCAACCCTATGCAAATAAAATGGACAACCTGGAAGAAATGGACAAATTCTTAGAAAGGTATAACCTTCCAAGATTGAACCAGGAACAAATAGAAAATATGAACAGACCAAACACAAGTAATGAAATTGAAACTGTGATTAAAAATATTCCAAAAAACAAAACTCCAGGACCAGATGGCTTCACAGGTGAATTCTATCAAACATTTAGAGAAGAGATAACACACATCCTTCTCAAACACTTCCAAAAAATTATGGAGGAAGGAACACTCCCAAACTCATTCTATGAAGCCACCATCACCGTGATACCAAAACCAGACAAAGATACTAAAAAAAAGAAAATTACAGATCAATATCACTGATGAATATAGATGCAAAAATCCTCAACAAAATACTAGCAAACAGAATCCAACAACAAATTAAAAGGATCATAAACCATGATCAACCGGGATTTATCCCAGGGAGCAAGGATCCTTCAATATTTGCAAATCAATCAATGTGATACACCATTTTAACAAATTGAAGAAGAAAAACCATATAGTCATCTCAATAGATGCAGAAAAAGCTTTTGACAAAATTCAACACCCATTAATGATAAAAACTCTCCAGAAACTGGACACAGAGGGAAACTGCCTCAACATAATAAAGGTCATATACGACAAACCCACAGCCAACATTGTCCTCAATGGAGAAAAACTGAAAGCATATCCTCTAAGATCAGGAACAGGACAAGCATGTCCACTGTCACCACTATTATTCAACATAGTTTTTGAAGTCCTAGACACGGCAATTAGAGAAGAAAGAGAAATAAAAGGAATACAAATTGGAAAAGAAGAAGTAAAACTGTCACTCTTTGCAGATGACATGATACTATACATAGAGAATCCTAAAGATGCCACCAGAAAACTACTAGAGCTAATCAATGAATTTGGTAAAGTTGTAGGATACAAAATTAATGCACAGAAAATCTCTTGCATTCATATATACTAATGATGAAAAGTCTGAAAGTGAAATTAAGAAAATACTCCCATTTACCACTGCAACAAAAAGAATAAAATACCTAGGAATAAACCTACCTAGGAAGAAAAAAGACCTGTGTGCAGAAAAGTATAAGACACTGAGGAAAAAAATTAAAGATGAAACAAACAGATAGAGAGATATACCATGTACTTGGATTGGAAGAATCAATACTGTGAAAGTGACTATATTACCCAAAGCAATCTACAGGTTCAATGCAATCCCTATCAAATTACCAACATCATTTTTCTCGGAACTAGAACAAAAAGTCTTAAAATTTGTATGGAGACAGAAAAGACCCCGAATAGCCAAAGCAGTATTGTGTGAAAAAAACAGAGCTGGAAGAATCAGAGTCCCTGACTTCAGACTATACTAAAAACCTAAAGTAATCAAGATAATATGATACTGGTACAAAAACAGAAACATAGATAAACGGAACAAGATAGAATGCCCATAGATAAACCCATGCACCTATGATCAACTAATCTATGACAAAGGAGGCAAGGATACACAATGGAGAAAGACAGACTCTTCAATAAGCGGTGCTAGGAAAACTGGACAGTTACATGTAAAAGAATGAAATTAGACCCTAACACCATAAAAGCAGCAAGGGAAAAACAATAAGTAGCACACAAAGGAATCCCCATAAGGTTAACAGCTGATGTTTCAGCAGAAACTCTCCAAGCCAGAAGGGAGTGGCAGGACAAATTTAAAGTGATGAAGGAGAAAAACCTACAACCAAGATTACTCTACACAGCAAGAATCTCATTCAAATTTGACTGAGAAATTAAAATCTTTACAAACAAGCAAAAGCTAAGAGAATTCTGCACCACCAAACCAGCTTTACAACAAATGCTAAAGCAACTTCTCTAGGCAGGAAACAAAAGAGAAGGAAAAGACCTACAATAACAAACCGAAAACAATTAAGAAAACGGGAATAGGAACATACATATCAATAATTACCTTAAATGTAAATGAATTAAATAATCCAACCAAAAGATACAGACTGGCTGAATGGATACAAAAACCCAGGTCAGACGTTGGGACACATACAGACTGAAAGTGGGGGGATGGAAAATGATATTCCATGCAAATGGACATCAACAGAAAGCTGGAGTAGCAATTCCCATATCAGACAAAAAAGACTTTAAAACAAAGACTATTACAAGAGACAAAGAAGGACACTACATAATGATCAAGGGATCAATCCAAGAAGATATAATAATTGTAAATATTTATGCACCCAACATAGGAGCACCTCAATACATAAGGCAACTATGAAAAGCTATAAAAGGGGAAATCGACATTAACACAATCATAGTAGGGGACTTTAACACTCCATTTTCACCAATGGACAGATCATCCAAAATGAAAATACATAAGGAAACACAAGCTTTATATGATACATTAAGCAAGATGAACTTAATTGATATTTATAGGACATTCCATCCAAAAACAACAGAATTCACATTGTTCTCAAGTGCTCATGGAACATTCCCCAGGATAGATCATATCTTGTGTCACAAATCAAGCCTTGGTAAATTTAAGAAAACTGAAACCGTATCAAGTATCTTCTCCAACCGCAACACTATGAGAGTACATATCAATTACAGGAAAAAAATCTGTAAAAAATACAAACACATGGAGACAAAACAGTACACTATTAAATAACCAAGAGGTCACTGAAGAAATCAAAGAGGAAGTCAGAAAATACATGGAAAAAAGTGACAATGAAAACAGGATGACCCAAAACCTATGGGATGCAGCAGAAGCAGTTCTAAGAGGGAAGTTTATAGCAATATAATCCTGCTTTAAGAAACAAGAAACATCTCAAATAAACAACCTAACCTTACACATAAAGTGATTAGAGACAGAAGAACAAAAAACCCCAAACTTAGCTGAAGGAAAGAAATCATAAAGATCAGCTCAGAAACAAATGAAAAAGAAATGAAGGAAACGATAGCAAAGATCAATAAAACTAAAAGCTGGTTCTTTGAGAAGATAAACAAAATTGATAAACCATTAGCCAGACTTATCAAGGAAAAAATGGGAGAAGACTCAAATCAATAGAATTAGAAATGAAAAAGGAGAAGTAACAACTGACAATGCAGAAATACAAAGGATCATGAGACATTACTGCAAGCAACTATATGCCAAAAAAATGGACTACCTGGAAGAAAAGGACAAATTCTTAGAAATGCACAACCTTCCGAGACTGAACCAGGAAAAAATAGAAAATATGAACAGACCAATCAGAAGCACTGAAATTGAAACTGTAATTAAAAATCTTCCAACAAACAAAAGCCCAGGACCAGATGGCTTCACAGGCGAATTCTATCAAACATTTAGAGAAGAGCTAAAACCTATCCTTCTCAAACTCTTCCAAAATACACCAGAGGGAGGAATACTCCCAAATTCATTCTACGAGGCCACCATCACCCTGATACCAAAACCAAAGATGTCACAAAAAAGAAAAACTACAGGTCAATATCACTGATCAACATAGATGAAAAACTCCTCAAAAAATACTGGCAAATAGAATCCAACAGCACATTAAGAGGATCAGACATCATGATCAAGTGGTGTTTATCCCAGGAATGCAAGGATCCATCAATATATGCAAAGCAATAAACGTGATACACCATATTAACAAATTGAAGGAGAAAAACCACATGATCATCCAACAGAGGCAGAAAAAGCTTTTGACAAAATTCAACACCGATTTATGATAAAAACCCTGTAAAAAGTAGGCATAGAGGGAACTTTCCTCAACATAATAAAGGCCATCTATGACAAACCCACAGCCAACATCGTCCTCAATGGTGAAAAACGGAAAGCATTTCCACTAAGATCAGGAGCAAGACAAGGTTGCCCACTCTCACCACTCTTATTCAACCTAGTTTTGGAAGTTTTAGCCACAGCAATCAGAGGAGAAAAAGAAATAAAAGGAATCCAGATCAGAAAAGAAGAAGTAAAACTGTCACTGTTTGCAGATGATATGATACTATATATAGAAAATCCTAAAGGTGCTACCAGAAAATTACTGGAGCTAATCAATGAATTTGGTAAAGTAGCAGGATACAAAATTAATGCACAGAAATCTCTTGCATTCCTGTACACTAATGATGAAAAATCTGAAAATGAAATTAAGAAAACACTCCCATTTACCACTGCAACGAAAAGAATAAAATATCTAGGAATAAACTTACCTAAGTAGACAAAAGACCTGTATGCAGAAAATTATAAGACACTGATGAAAGAAATTAAAGATGATACACATAGATGGAGAGATATACCATGTTCTTGGATTGGAAGAATCAACATTGTGAAAATGACTCTACTACCCAAAGCAATCTACAGATTCCATGCAATCCCTATCAAACTACTAGTGGCATTTTTCACAGAACTACAACAAAGAATTTCACAGTTTATATGGAAACACAAAAGACCCCGAATAGCCAAAGCAATCTTGGGAAAGAACAACAGAGCTGGAGGAATCAGGCTCCTGGACTTCAGACTATACTACAAAGCTACCGTAATCAAAACAGTATGGTTTGGGCACAAAAACAGAAATATAGATCAATGAAACAGGAGAGGAAGCCCAGAGATAAATGCACACACATATGGTCACCTTATCTTTGATAAAGGAGGCAAGAATATACAGTGGAGAAAAGACAGTCTCTTCAATAATTGGTGCTGGGAAAACTGGACAGCTACATGTAAAAGAATGAAATTAGAACACTCCCTAACACTATACACAAAAATAAACTCAGAATGGATTAAAGACCTAAATGTAAGACCAGACACTATCAAACTCTTAGAGGAAAACATAGGCAGAACAATCTATGATATAAATCACATCAAGATGCTTTTGACCCATCTCCTAGCGAAATGGAAATAAAAACAAAAATAAACAAATGGGACCTAATGAAACTTAAAAGCTTTTGCACAGCAAGGGAAACCATAAACAAGACGAAAAGACAACCCTCAGAATGAGAGAAAATTTTTCCAAATGAAGCAACTGACAAAGGATTAATCTCCAAAATTTGCAAGCAGCTCATACACCTCAATATCAAAAATCAAACAACCCAATCCAAAAATGGACAGAAGACCTAAATAGACAATTCTCCAAAGATATACAGACTGCCAAGAAACACATGAAAGAATGCTCAACATCAGTAATCATTAGAGAAATGAAAATCAAAGCTACAATGAGATATCATCTCACACCAGTCAGAATGGCTATCATCAAAAAATCTACCAACAATAAATGCTGGAGAGGGTGTGGAAAAAAGGGAACCGTCTTGCACTGTTGGTGGGAATGTAAATTGATACAGCCAGTATGGAGAACAATATTGATGTTACTTAAAAAACTAAAAATAGAACTACCATACGACCCAGCAATCTCACTACTGAGCATATACCCTGAGAAAATCATAATTCCAAAAGAGTCATGTACCAAAATGTTCACTGCAGCTCTATTTACAATAGCCAGGATATGGAAACCACCTAAGTGTCCATCGACAGATGAATGGATAAAGAAGATGTGGCACATATATACAATGGAATATTACTCAGCCATAAAAAGGAATGAAATTGAGTTATTTGTAGTGAGTTGGATGGACCTAGAATCTGTCATACAGAGTGAAGTAAGTCAGAAAGAGAAAAACAAATACTGTATGCTAACACATATATATGGAATCTAAGGGGAAAAAAATGGTCATGAAGAACCTAGGGGCAAGACGGGAATAGAGATGCAGACCTACCAGAGAATGGAGTTGAGGATATGGGGAGGGGAAGGGGTAAGCTGGGACAAAGTGAAAGAGTGGCATGTCCATATATACACTACCAAATGTAAAACCGATAGCGTGGGAAGCAGCCGCATAGCACAGAGAGATCAGGTTAGTGTTTGTGACCACCTAGAGGGGTGGGATAGTGAGGGTGGGTGGGAGGGACGCAAGAGGGAAGAGATATGGGGACATATGTATATGTATAACTGATTCACCGTGTTATAAATCAGAAAGTGACACACCATTGTAAAGTAATTATACTCCAATAAAGATATTAAAAAAATGTACATTAGTAAGTGAAAGAAGCCAATATGGGGATTTCCCTGGTGGTCCAGTGGTTAAGACTCCATGCTTCCAATGCAGGGGACACGGGTTCGATCCCTGGTCAGAGAACTAAGATCCCACATGCTGCGTGGTGCAGCCAAAAAGAAAAAAAGGAAAAAAAAAAGACGCCAATATGAAAAGGCTACACACTGTGTGATTCCAAGTTTATGACATTCTGAAAAAGTTAAAACTGTGGAGATTGTAAGAAGATTAATGGTTGCCAGGAGTTAAGGTGGATGGAGGGAGGGATGCATAGGCAGAGCACATGATTTTTAGGCCACTGAAACTACTGTGTATGATACTATGATGGTGGATTCATGTCATTATATATTTGTCCAAACACATAGAAAGTGCAATACCAAGAATGAACCCTAATGTAAACTATAGACTTTGGGTAATAATGTTGTGTCAATGTAGGTTCATCACTTGTAACAAATGTATCACTCTGATGGGGAATGTTAATAATGGGGGAGGCTATGCACATGTGGAGACCGGGGGTAATGGGAAATGTCTATACTTTTTGTTCAATTTTGCTGTGAATCCAAAACTGCTCTAAAGAAGTAAAGTACTAGGAAAGAAAAAAAGAAAAGATGTGGTATCTATATACAATGTACTATTACTCAGCCATAAAAAAAGATGAAAACTTGCCATTTGCAACAACCTGGATGGATCTTGAGAGTATTATGCTAAGTGAAATAAGTCAGATGGACAAAGACAAATACCATATGACCTCACCCATGATATAAAAAACAAACAATAAATAAAATAAACAAAGTAAATAAAACAAAAACAAACCCATAGACACAGAGAACAGAGTAGTGGTTACCAGAGGGAAAGGGGCAGCGGGGAGGGCAGAAAGGGTAAAGGTGGTCAACTGTATGCTGATGGATGGATAGAAAGTAAATTTTTGGTTGTGAGCATGCTGTAGGGTATACAGAAGTAGAAATATAATGTTGTACACATGAAACTTATGTTATAAACCAATGTTACCTCAACAAAAATTAAATCTTAAAAACTAGACAAAAATAAAACAATTAAATAAATAAAGGAAAGAAAAAAGATTATATTTAAAGGTTTTTGTCATAGCCACCAAATACTGTGTATGTTAATCTACTATGGTGTAACTTTCAATGCTTTGCTCACTGTGTGGTACATGGTAGGTAATCAACAGAGGTTTGCTGAATGAATGTTGAATAGATTTCTAGAAAACCAGAATAATCAGTGTACTGGGGTGGGGGTTTCTCGTGAATTTAGTTTTCTACATTTCTGGAGGCTATCCTGAAAATCTATAGATTTTCTTTCCTACAGGAAAGAATCTAGCATGAAACCTGGCATATAGCATGCTCTCAATAAACAGTAGTTCCTTTAAAAAAAAATCATGAACCTAGCTTCTAGTCCTACACTTTGCTATTAAGTAGCTGTGAGTTATCTGTAAAAATGACAATAACGTTAGTGCCTAAAAGCAAAGGACTTGAACTAATCTCTTGACACAGATTACAGAATTGGAAGAAATGATACTGAGGAAGGATTTACATGGAGAAAGCTACTAGGGTGTTATCCGTCTGCTAGCAATAAGGAAGTCATTTTCTTATTTGTTATTCTTTCAACAAATATTCATTGAGCACCTATTCCATGGCTGGCTCTATACTAGGAGCTGGGAGACACTGAGCTAATTATAACATGTATTTATTTTGTAGGTACTCTTGAAATATATATATATATATATATATATATATATATGGTATATATAATATATATACACACACATATATATACATATATATAATCTTAATCATCAAAACAACCACACGAGTTGGTACTACCATTATTCCTATACGGATGAAGAAACTGTAGCTCAGAGAGTTTAAATGATCTAGCCAAGATAACACAGCTAACAGAGCTGAGATACAAACCCCAATCTAACTCCATAGCTTAGGCTCCTAACCACTGTGCACTACATGTTGCTGCTTCAGTACAGAGATGCAAGGGAGCACCATATGCACAGTGAATGTGTATTTATGATAGGATATTCTGGAAGTGTCTTGGACATGAGAGGAAAAACTGTCTCCTATTCCTCCAACAGTGGGAAACTCAGCTGGAGAACTGAGGTCCAATCAACAGTGCTTAGACTGCCTGGAGATAATTATTGAAATAACCAAGAATGAGGCGGTATGGCACGATGGCTAAGAGCTCAGGACTGGTGTGAGGCCACCTGAGATAGAAACCTAATTTCTTCACCAGAAAAAGAGAAGAATGTTTGATCCCATACTACAGATACCTAGATACAGCTTGTGTGAGTGCTGCTTAAACATGTCACATACAGAGGGCATTTTCACAATGACATGAAAGTCAGAGATCTTTATTTAATCAAGTGCCAATTCTGAAGTAATTTCTATCTAATGTAGCTATTACAAATGATAGTTATTTTAATGTATTCTCTGTACTGATTATACTACATGCCATGATTATTGACATTGGCCTCATGAAGAATTAAGCAGATGGTACTTACCCACCACAGTCCCACAGGTTCAATACCAGGTTTCCCAGAAATCGAACATGAGAATGTTCTACATCAACTGGAAGATAAACATGACAAATCTAGTAATTGTAGCATGCGAGATGAAACTCAAAATAAGCAACGTGCTAACCCATGGAATTTAGAAAGACCAAAGTGGAGTGAAATGCTCAAAGCTACAACAAGAAGGTGATTTTCAGCTTAGTAGTGTGGTTTAGTGGCAAGGTGGGCACCTAAACTACCCTGAGCTACAGAACTGGCTCTCACGTAAGTCGTTTTACTTTTTAGTTGTTTTAGTGCTTAGAGCAGAAACAATCTCCAATTATAATACTGTTAAAATTTCAACATGTAAGACAGAAACATATACCATTTAATAGCTCTTTTCTGACCCACAGACACCTCCACAAAAATTTTAAAAATTTAAAAATTAAAAAAAGACAACAAAAACCAAATACAAAACAAACATAAAACATAACCAAACTCGCTCCCTCTATTGATTTCCTTATTTTGGTTAATGACCCTACCATTTTCCCACTTTGAGGGGGTCATTTTTGACTCCTCTGTCCACATTCAATTAATTGTTATTCCTTTGTAATCTCTCTCATTTCCACTCTTTGTTTTACAACCTGCTACTAACATTAAGGAAGGCCCTTACCTTCTCAAGCCTATACAACTACAGTAGCTCCATAATTACCTCCCACCAGGAAGCCTTACTCACTTTACTTCATCCTATAGGCTACTGCCAGATTCATCTTCTTAACACTACTTTGAACATGTCACTCCCCATTCAAAAAACTTTCAATGGCTCCTCCAGACCTACACGGGGGGCATTCAAGGTCCTTCAGAATTTGGCTTCCAATCTACCTTTATGTTCCCCAATGATTCACATTAACGAAGCCTTTTGCTCCAGTCCAATTTGGTTTATTCATAGTCCTCCCAAACCCCTCTACCACCCCAACCTCCAACATACCTTACATCAGGGGTCGCAAACTTGCTAATAGAAGCCAGGCCGGTAAACGTACAAGAGTGAAGCTGATCATGTATGGAGAGTAAATATCCACCCAAGGGGACGATGGAGTGGGTAGCAGTTACACAGCTCTAGCTCATTTGCCATGCAGGAACGTGGGCTCAGGATTACCAGATCTTTAAATTTTTCAATAGTAGTGGGAAATCCAGATTTTTAATGGAAACTTTTACATATTGATAACTAATTCCAATTTTTCTAAAACATTACACAGGCCAAACAAAACACATCTACAGGCCTTATTCAGCATACAGGCTGCCTGTTTGCGACCTCTGCCTTACACTTCCCTCCCCACCCTTTACTTTGCCTACTCTGTCCATCTGCCTAGAAAGTCCTCCCCACCTTTCTTCCAAAGTTAGATTCATCTTCTACGACCCAGCTTAAATCCCACCTCCTCTAAAAGCCCTACCTGGCCACCCCCACTTACCATCATCACTCCCTCTGAATTCATTTAAACATGTATTAAGCATCTACTCTCTGCCAGGCACTAAAAATCACAAGGAACAATAATGAAAATTCTTATCCTGGAAATTTCTCAAAGTCTAGCAATTATCATCTTTACAGTTTATGTAACAGTTAAACATCACACAGTGGTGTTTCTTCTATGACTACCTTGAAGCTGTTGCTTAAATTGACTGCTATCTAACTTTTGTGCAATTTTATCTTCTCATAACCTAGATCATAAGCAGCAAAGCATTACTTAAAAAAAACATGGGCATTGGAGTCAAACAGTTCTTAGTTCAAATACCAGCTCTACCTCTCTGTGTGACCTTGGGTAAATCACTTAACCTCTGAGTATTAGTTTCCTGTTAAAAAAAAAGGTTGGAGGCATAGTACTGACCTCACATTACTGTGAGGATTACAGGAGTTATCATACATTAAGTGCCTGGCACGTAGTAGGTGCTCAAACTACTTCCCTTCTCCCCTTTACTTCCCCCTCCTTGGAAAAGGAATCATATCTTACATGTCTTTGTATTTCCAACAGAGTCTACGAGAGAGTAGGTGCTCAAACTGCTATTAATTTGAAGACTATGTAAACGGTCTAGTACTAAAAAAAAAATGGAAAGAAGTGCTACTGAGAAAGGGAAAGACAATAATAAAAGAAGTGACAGGATTCAGCGACTGTTTAGATATGGAGCACATGGGATAGAAATCTGGTTTCTACTCCCATATCATAGAAATTGTTTTCATCAAGTGACCAATGGCCCCATTACCAAATCCAATGGACTTTTTAGTCCTTGTCTTACTTTCTGCAGCATGACACTGTTGACTACTCTCTTCTCAAAAAATTCTCTTCTCCTGGCCTCTGAGAGCATCACCTATAACCTCTCTGGCAGGTCCTCTTTCACAGGCTCCTATTCTTCTTTCTGTCCCTTAAATGCTGGAGTTCTTCAGGATTCCATCTTTGGCCACCTACTCTTCTCTCTATGTATTCTTCCCCCCAGGCAAGCTAATCAATTCATATCATCTTATTTACCACTTGGATACTGATAATCCATAAACATGTATCTATAATACAGATTTCTCTCTTCCCTTTCTGAATCATATACTGGACATATTTACTTGCATAAACCACAAGTATCCCAAACTCAATGTATCCAAATATAACTCATCATCTGCCCATTCTTCCCACAAAATCTATCCTCTTTCAGTCCTCCTTAACTCAGTGAATTTAACCAGATGCCTAAGCCAAACACTAAGTTTCATCCTTGAGTCCACTCTTTCCCCCATCATTCCCCCCAAACCTACCAGCAAGTCACATTGACTCTACCTTTTAAATATCCCAAATCCATTTACTTCTCACCATACCCACTATTACCACCCTAACCCAAGTTAAGACCCTATCATCTCTTACCTGGTCTACTAAAAACATTTCCCTAATCTGTCAATCTGTTTCTTCCCTTGCCTCCCTCCAATCTATCCTCTATATTACAGGTATAATGATCTCTCCACAGTGCAGATTTTATTTCATTCTTCTTTAAAAAGAAAAAAAATAACATGTCTCTGTCTATATATGACTCTATATACCCAGAAAACATAAGGCCAAAAGGATAACCTCAAATTACTAATGGTGGCTGTCCCTAGGAAGTAGGCCTGAGAATGAGGGACAGAGTAGACTCTCTACACTTCTGCAATGTTTGAATCTTTCACAAGTATTACTTTTCTAATTAAAATTGAAAATTAAAAATATTGAAATCTGATATTACTTTTGTTTGAAACTCTCTAAGGGTTGCCCTCTACCCTCAGTTTAAACTACCTGACTTGGCTTATAGAGTATTTTATGATCTAACCCCCAATTTCTGCCTCCCTCTTGAGTCTCAGGTCTCCTATAGGGCCCTCTGGCTCTCCTAATCTTCCTGTCCTGCTATCATAACAGCAACTGAAAAGAACCAAGAACAGAGCTTTGGGAAATCACATACACTTATGGGGCAGAAAGAAGAAAATACTCATTTTTTTAAAAGGAAGGGATGGTTAAAGATAAAGGAATAAAACTAGGGTAATAAAGCATTAAATAAAAGCCAAGGGATCAGAGAATTTTGAGAAGGCAGGAAATCTTGGAGCCGTCAACAGTGTTTGAGGCTAAAATACTTCATAATCACATTTTTATTGACAAGTTTACTATTCCAACAAACACATTTTAACAGCCCCCTGATAAATGAATACCACCATTTTGTATCCTTACTTCAAATTTCAAAACACAGTACACTCTAAGTTTAACAAAATTAACCTGGACTTTTTTCAGCAATGACAAACTAAAGAAACACTAAAACATTCAAGGTGATATAATATTTTAGAATATGTACTCTTTCACTACTTTTAAAGAAAATCAGTAACTTCACAAAAAGGAATAGTAAGTAAGAATCAACACACTATATGTATTTTTAATTAGTCTATAAGTTTAGCAAGTAGAACCAAGACCTTTCTTCAGCAATGACAAACTAGCTAGTGATACACTAAAGCATCAGGCCAACATAATATTTTGAAGTATACTCTTATCACCTTTAAGAAATACAGCACTTACTAACAAAGTATTATTGATAAAGGTCCCACTTGAGATATTCTTAAGGTCAAGAACCCCGTCCCATCCACAGGAAGCTCCAGAAAAACGCTGTTAAAATAAATGGCCTGCTTCATGTACAGGGTTCATATAATTTGCAACATTCTCTTCATAACTTTTTAACAAATCTGCTGGATTATTTCAAAATTATTAAATAGCATGACTAGCTCTGAAATTTGGGTTTTAAGACTATTCACCAGACTTAGGTAGTAAATCAACTCTGCTGATTAGCTAAAAACAAAAATATTAATTGGACTAGAAAAAAAGTACATCAATGAAATGTGCAGAATTTAAAACATAAACAGAAAGAAGTCTGCCAGGAATTGTGGCTGTAGAACAATGAATACAGTAGGAGCACAGATTGACATTCTAGCTCTAACACTTATGAGTTGCATGACCTTAACTTCTAAGTCATACTTTCTTCCCCTATTAAAATGAAGTTAATATGAGAACTAAAGTAAATAAAACACCATACAATAAACATTAGCTTCCTCTGATCTACTGAAACCATGTGATTATTAGGTCTAGATATTAAACTTGGAAAAATAGAAAAAAAATAAAATACAGCAAATCAAAACAGGGAGAAGTTTGGACAGGTACTTTCTAGAAGGAAGTCTCTTGAGGCACAACAGGCCATAGGACCCCGTCCTGGCCAAAATTTTTGATAAATGACTTAGATGAAAACTACATGAGATGCTTATCAAGTATACAAACTGCACAAAGCTAGGAAGGATAGCTAACATATCAAATGAGAGAATAAGTAGCTAAAATGAAAATAGGATCCAACCCCTTTTCTATGGATAAGGAAACTGAGGCCCAGTGAGATAGTAACTTGTTCTGTATTTAAGTTAACCTTTCATGGGCTAAAACAATCAAAACTGAATAATTTAATAGAGATAAGCATTTATTCTTAGGTTCAAAATATTAACTTCACAAGAATCAGAAGGAGGATATGTTGTTTTAATAAAAATATATGTGAAAAGGAATTTTCTTTTTTTTAGTATGACTCAGTATGATGAAGGCTGCTCCACAGGAGAGTAGGGGATAGACTGTGCTAACAGTAGTGTGATGCCTATAGAACAAGAGACGTAACAGTCCTACTCTGCTCTGATTAGACCACATCTTCATTTAAATCTCATCACTAAAAAAATATAGACATATTCTAACAAGTCCTTAAAAATGCTTCAAAATGATGTCAAACGAGGAATAGATGAAGGAACTGGAGATATTTAACTTAAGGAAGATAATATTTGGGAGGCAAGGAATGGCTAGGATAGATTGAGACATTAATCATACTAAAATATTTACTGAGGCTCAAGAGAACAGAAAGTGTACCAGCTAACAGAAATAAATGGAAATAGATTGAGGGCTCTAAGAAATAACTTTCTAATCATTAAAGCTTCCCTAATTATGAGAGTCTATTCTACACTCCAAGCACGTTAAGAACAGAAATGAGGTTCCCTTCTCTTTTGTATCCTAGGTTCTGGAACATAGGGTGTTTTAAAAATGTTTGTTGTTCTTGAAACCAGAGATACCTTATGAAGTAGTGGGTGTCTTGTCCCTAAAAGTGTCCAAGATGCTAGCAACCCAGATCAGGAAAATTTGAAAGCCAGGTAAAGCAATGGTTTCGTCACCTAGAGGCCAAGGACCAAGGAAGAATCCAGAAATCCTTAGGTGCTACAAAATGAAAAGATGTTATAGCCTAAAGACAGAAAGGGTCTCCCAGGAGCATAGATCCACTGAACTGGCAGCCGTGGCAGCCCAGCTAGCCTATACTAAGAAGCAGGATTTAACATTCAAACCATAAAGGGCAAGGAAACATTTCTCAAGTCAAAGCTATAACTCCAAAGAAAACATCTATATGTATCCAGGAAGAGAAGTAGCAGAGTACAGATCTGGGTAACCTCCCTCTGACAGCCTCCCAAACCCAACAATTCACCTTTTAATGAAGACTAGGACTACTGCTTTATAAAATCTTAATGTTATGCTTGTTAATGCCTATAAATTAATTTCTGTTTATATAATAACTGTTAAAAACAAACACCCTCCCCCTCCTAAAAAATGAACAAACAAAAGGACCCCTATGCTTGTTGAGAAAGAGCAGGATAAAAACGAAGTTGGACAAGGTTATCCTATTTGGTAAGCAACCTAGAAAGGAAAGAACCTCCCCAAGAGAGCAAGCAGTAATAACCAGAATTAGGTCACATCCTTCTGAGAAGGAATGAAAAAAAAGGAAACATGCTCAAAAACAAATCTGTCAATCTCTGCATCCCCAAGTTACTGCAACCAAGTGTGTTATGCGAATTATTAAGATCACCTGACTTTACAATAAGATAAAACATCTTACTTGTTGCACCAAGGCGACGTGTGTCTCTTGCAATATAATTTGCAAAGATAATAGACCTCATGCTGGTCTTACCAGACCCACTTTTACCCATCAACAGCACCTAAGGACAAAATGGGGAAAAAGAAAGGAAAGAAGTCAGCAATCAAGAGCAAATCAAGTCTAAAGGGATCTATTTCTCTCTTGCACTTGATGTTTCACTGAAGTGACAGTACTAATAACCTAGAGTGGATACTTGTAACTGACTAGTTCTCTGACCAGTGGTGAATGCAGAGGTACCGAGAATTCCAGAGGCCAGCCACTTACCTGTCAGGAGTCACACATTCTCTTGGTGATAGAATCACAGTGAATTTATTATGCTATTAATATATACTATCATGCATTCAGTACTATGTTAGCAAAATATCAACTTGAGAGGAACTCTCATAATGTAATGTTTTATGCACTGAACTATCTGGCAGGGTATTTCAGTATAACTGAAAGTTCTTTCTCCTCCTCAGGATCAACCTGACCACCTCTGCCCTTAATTTCATCCCTTTTACTTACCCTCATGATTTTGTTCCATTAATTACTCTTTTCTTTTCAAGAGTGTCCCATCGCCTACAGGATCAAGTCTTTAAACTACATATAAGACCCTCCTTGATCTGGCTTATCTACTCCTCTGCCCTCATCTTCTGATGCTCCTAGCCTGGAACTTGTCGAGTCCAGCCATACTGAACTGAACTGCTTTTAGTCCCTTTGATTGCTCCTGGTCTTTTTTTCATGCTGAACTCTCTACCAGTAACTTTCCACTCCCTTTTCTTCCTTCAGCTAAGCTCCACTTACCCTTCAAGTCTTGGTTCAGTAATCATCTCAAGAACTTCTCTGATCCCAATGCCCTAGGCTGGCTTAGATGTATTTCATCTCTGTCCTCCCATGACATTCTTATGACACTGCTAAAACCATAATGCATTGCAGTTATCCATTTTTTTTTTTTTTGGTCTCTCACAAGACTCTGAGCGCCTGAATGGCAGGGAAAATCCCCTTTGAGTCTTCAGTGCCTAACATATAACAGATGCTCAAAATATGTTCATCAAAAGAATGAGCAAGCTATCAAAACAAAGGTATAAAACAAGCAATTTTTTAACAATGGAAAGGGTGAAGGTAAACACCTTCTTGTCAATGACAGCATTTAATAAAGACAGAAAAACACCTATCAAAGATGCTGTAGATTCTTGCACTAGAGGGGAAATTGGGTGAGGTAACTTCTAAGAGTCTTTTCTAACTCAAAATTTATGAAATATAATTCCAATTACCTTGATTTTCAAACGAGAGGATACATGTTCTATCTTCAATTCCAAGGTATTTTATAAAAATTTCTCATTACAAATATAGGGAGTATTAATAAAAGGGTACTGCACTCAGGCTTAATCTATTTAGCTATATAACTTTATCTCACTAAGGAAACGTTACTGAGGAGATAGTCTAAAGTTGTTAGAAAAACGTTTTGCTTTTATTCTTTATCATTTACAAATTTCTGGTATTTTTAGGCATCCTTGTTGATAGCAACTTTAGACCAGCTCATCAAGAACATTTCCTTAGCAAACTGAAGTTATATAACTGACTTATTAGATAAAGTTAAGGCTAAGTACAGTGTGTTTCTTTTTTTTTGTTAATTGAAGTATAGTTGATTTACAATATTGTGTTAGTTTCAGGTGTACAGCACAGTGATTCATTTTTTTTGCAGATTATATTCCATTATAGGTTATTACAAGATATTGGTTATAATTCCCTGTGCTATACAGTAAATCTTTGTTGCTTATGTATTTTGTGTATAGTAGTTTGTGCCTGTTACTCTCATACCTCTAATTTGTCTCTCTCCCCTTTGTAACCACTAGTTTGTTTTCTATGTCTGTGGGTCTGTTTCTATTGTGTATATAGATTCATTAGTATTATTTTTTAGATTCCATATATAAGTGATATCATATAGCATTTGTCTTTCTCTGACTTATTTGACTAAGCATAATATTCTCTAGGTCCATCCATATTGCTGCAAATGGCAATATTTCATTATTTTTTATGAGCTTTTGTTGTTTAAGAAATCTTACTTTAATAGCTTATGAAAGACTTACCAAGGCTAACTGTATTAAGTACTAATCTAAGTGCTCTACCTGCATTTGCTTGTTTAAAAACTTCATAATAATTCTATGAGACAGGTAAACTTATTATCACCATTTTATAAATGGAGAAACTGAAAGCCCAAAAGATTCAGAAACTTACTCTAGAACTGTGCCCTTATCGATTCTTCTTAAACCCAAAGGTGAGGCACAGTACCATAAGAGCACAAGGGAAGGAGTGTCCAATTCCATTTGGAGAACTCACATGAAACCTAATAGTGATAACATTTGAGTTGGGTTCAACATAAATGTGCAGGCAGAGGCCTGTGCAGTGTGTGTGTATGGCTTGCACAAAATGCAAATTAATTTGTAAACTTGGAGAAAAACTTGGATTCTGCGTGGCTATGATAGGGTGCAAAGGTGTGGCTGATGGTTTAGTCAGGAATAGATTTTTAAAGGGCATTCTATGAGATGAAAGCTTTTGGATTGTATTCTATGGGCTTCAGGAAGTTACAAAAAGTTCTTAAGTATGTGAATGACTTACTTAGATTTCTATATTAGAAAAATTAAATCTGATAGCAAAGAAGGGGACAAGAGTCAGGGAGAGCATGTAGAAGGTTCCTACAACAGTCAAGGAAAGATGACCAGAGATATGACCACAGATGACCAGAGATATGACCACAAATATGCTTCCTGAACAGTAACTTCTTACCTTTACCTTCATGTTTTTGATGTACCTAACACATCTTACCTTTTTCTTCATGGCTGTATTTGGTAGCACCCACCTGCAGATATAAACCAAAAGACAGAGTTTCCATGATCCAGTTGCCTTAGAAATTGGAATTAACGTAGAGGTGCAAAAGAGCACATTTAGTACAACAGCTGAGTACAGCTGTGTGGGGGACCTCAGTTAGGTAGAGGCCCTCATTTTCCTAAATTATAAAACTGGGTTTATGCTCCCTCTACCCTAATTATGTGCTCAGGAAATAGCTCCTAGGAAGATTTATTTAGGAATATAAATGAGCCATTAAAATTCAAGATTCAATATTTTATCACCTTAAAAAATTTATCAAAGCAATATTTACAAACGCTTTAATAAATCAAACAATATTGTCATATTTGAATATCCTGTTTTTCAAAGTCAGCATATTTCTAAAAATCTTAAGTCCTTCAGGTGTCCTTCCAAGTCATATTTCACTCATCACAGGCACAAAGTATATAAATTCTCAAATTCATGTATAAACCGGCACAGAAAGCACTCTCGAGCCACTGATCTCTGCCCAGGAAAAGCCAACCCTCTTCCTAGTCTTCTTATCGTCAACATGATGACGTAAAATCTCCTTTATTGACAATTCAAAGCAATTCAGAACTGCCTCCTCAATTAGAACACTTCCCCCTCCCTGGAGTGATATCAGGCCTGTCCTAAGGATTGTTTCTCCCCAGTTAGCAACCAGACCTCTTGCTAGTTTATCCAATCACCAAAAGCAACCTTACTGATAAATCGAAAGAATTTATCATAGGTGGGGTATTCTAATTCACAATACTCTCTTCAGTTAGAACGTCCCCCCTGCCCCCTCCCTTCCAGCTTTGACTTAATACCCTTCACCCACCCAAGCGATCCTTCCGGTTCCCCTATGGGAGGATCCATTCTCGTCCCCAGATTCTCTTTCTCCATCTTTTTCTCAGAGTCAGATTCTTCCATCGTGCAACAAGTCCTTTCCAGTCCCTTCTAAATCCGCAGTACTCTTTTTTTTTTCCTGTTCACCCCCTCAGCCGCCTATTCTCCTTGCCTGCGGCCCTTAGGCCTGCTCTAGTCTTGCCTCCACCTTTGTCCACTGGGGGGCCGCTTTCCCCACCGTTACCTTTACCGCCTCGAACTTGGCCTCAAGGCACCGCCGAGCTGGCCAGCTCAATGGCTAAGTGATTCGGTGATGCAAAGGAAGAGATGGAGGATGAGAAGGAAAGAGGGATGGGTGGGGGGGTTCGTTTCGCGTTTGGGCCTCAGGCCCCAAGGTCTCGAAACCCAAAGGGGACTTCACCCGCAAAGAGGTGGGGACGAGGAAGGCGGAGGTGGCATAAAGAACAGACCCGTGCCGTAGGCACTAAGCGATGAATGCCTCAGTCGGCTCGTTTTTCCCGAGCCTGGCCGCTCGGGAGAGTCCGCCGGAGGTTGCGGTGGCTACGACCTAACCGCCCACCCTTCAGGAGCGCAGGTACCTCACCGCAGCCACCCTACTGCAGGCCAGGATCACGTGGACACCTGCCGTAAACCCGGAGCTTGTCACGTGACTGCCGCTTCCCTAGGGGCGGGTGGGCTGAGAAGAATACCATAGAGATTGCGCGGAGAAAGAGCGCCGCCTGCCGCCGTCACGTGGCCCGGGCTCTTACAAAGCCACAGGCTTGGTAGGGCGCTGCCAGCTTGAAGGGGCGTTCATTGTAGGCCACCTGGTGCCACGCCCCGCCTGCCGCGGGGAATTAAAGGAGCCGGTTGCAATTTTAGTGCCTCAAAGCTGGCCTTTTTTTTTTTTTTTTTTCCTAACTGCTATTTCATTCACCCTTAACGTTTTTCAGTGGGGAAGGCCTAGCATTGTCTTTTTTTCTCCCTGTTTTTTAAGTCTTTGTTTTCCTGTTTTTGTTATTAGCCCCGTCCTTGTAACTGAGCTTGTAATTAAATGAGTTAATACATCCAAAGTGATTACAACTGTGTCTTTCACGTAGTGCTCAATAAAAGTAATTATTGCTGGAATCAGGGATTCATCAGGAAATTTAGGACTTATCTCCCCACTTTAAAACTGAAAGGGAAATGAATTATCATACACCATAGTAAAAGTCAATAGACAAAATCTAGAGTTGATGATTGAAGGACTACTGGTAGGCATATACATACTGTATTTAGATACAGAGACTACAAGATAAAACGGCTGAAGTAGTTTAAAGGGGTTGCTTCTGGAGAGGGGCAGGAGATAGGAAGTGAGGGGACTGTTGCTTTTCATCTTATTCTCTTTTGTGATATATATATATATTTAAACCACATATATATGTGATATATATATATACTTATATATTTATGTATTTAAACCACATGTACATATTCCTTGAAAAGAAAGGAAAGAAGGACTGGAGGGAGAGGAGGAAGGACGAAAGGAAAGAAAGGGAAACTGGACAAAAATGGGGTGCTGTCTTGCCCCCAGACGTCCCCATTTACCCTCCTATATGATCCTTTCTTACCACAACTGATATGCCTCAAGAAAAATTCATTGTATTCTGACCATGATTCCTTGGCCCTATCACTTGCTAAATCTTCTTCCTCCTCTCTACCACCCGACCACAAACCAGCTCCTGTTCTAATTTTCCCTGTGTGGTGAAAGACCCTGAGTCCCAAACCAGGAAGTCATCTTATTATTTTTTTTCTTCCCGTTTTATTGAGATGTAATTGGCACACAGCACTGTATAACTTTAAGGTGTACAGCATAATGATTTGACTTACATACATCATGAAATGATTATCACAATAAGTTTAGTGAACATCCTTCATCTCATATAGATACCAAATTAAAGAAATAGAAAAAAAATTTTTTCTTTTGATGAGAACTCTTAAAATTTACTCTCTTAACAACTTTCAAGTATGACAGCAGTGTTAATTATATTTATCATGTTGTACATTACATCCTTAGTGCTTGTCTTATAACTGGACGTTTGTACGTTTTGACAGCCTTCATCCGATTCCTCCTCCCCCCACTTCCCGCCTCGCCTGGCCTCTGTAACCACAAATCTGATCTTTTTTGCTGAGTTTGTTTGTTTAACTCATTCAACAGTGAATTTATATTAATGATTTTTCCACCTTAAGAACTGCATATGTACACATTATTTCTCAAAATACGAACTAAGGAGGGTACTAAAAGGAAAAATTATCTCATATTTAGTCAAAACAGAAAGAATCACTTTCAAAATTTTGAGTGTACATATGTATACTAGTACATATGCTTTCATATTCTACTTCTTTATATTCATTTGTCACTTATTCAACAAATCTTCATTGAGTGCATATGCTAGGCACTGTGAACACAGAGATCAAGCCATGATCCCTTCTTTCAAGAAGCTTTCAGTCTAGATAGGAAAAAATAAATAAAAAGAAAATTAAACTATAGTGTGCTAAGTACAGTACGAATGGAAAAGGGGGAAAGGAGGTTTCAAGAGAAACGTAAAAATAGTTGGGAAGAATCTCGAAGTAGATGATTCCTGTGATTGGCTTCTTTGAAGAAAATATGGATCAACCATTTAAGAAAGAAAAAAGAATTTTACAAGCAAAAGAAGAAGTATTTGCAAAAGCAAAGAAACAAATTAATATGCTATTTTTATGTGTTGCAAGTAATTTAGTATGAGTAGAGCATAGTGTATAGGAATATGGTAACATATCTAGAAATCAGGGGCCAGAAACCCACTAAATATTGTTGACATTAGATTTTAATACTGAAGAGGATAGAAAAACACAAAAAGGTTTTAAGTAGACAGCAATGATCAGATTCACAATTTAAAGAGATAAATCTGCAGGAGTTTCAAGACTGGGTAAAATGGGTAAGAGGATGATGACATCAAAGGTGGCTGCAGTGGTCTACATCAGGGGTCCCCAACCCCCAGTGCCAAAAAGGTTGGGGAACGCTGGTCTACATGGTAATAACGAGGGTCCTATTGAGGTATTACCACTGCAGATGGAGCCATGTCAACAATAGAACTGGCAGGACTCAGTAACCAATTGGAAGTCTCTGGCCTAGGGATACAAGTATTTTATGATGACTTCAAGAGTTCTTGCTTGGTGAAGTGGTTGATGTAGGAAAAAAGAGGATGTGGGAAAGATTTATTAATTATCGTCTGATAAATGCAGTTATGGAAATTTTGAATTTGATGGGCTTACAGTTTTATCCAATCAGATCACTCTAATGAAGAGTTTAATTTGTGGATTTTATCTAAGAGGAAAGACTCAGACTGGAGATAAGCAATTTGTTATTGACAAAAATGTGTATTCTTCTATTTGGGGGGAGTTATGTGTTATATATGTCCATTTGATCACCCCTTTTGATTTTTTATGAAGAAAAATATTTATATTTGCTTTGCCAATATTTTGCTTAGGACTGTGTACCTATGTTCTCAAGTAAGGGTGCTTTTTAAGTTTCTCTTTTTTTGTTGTTTTAGATTATCCTTATCTAATGTTATTATTAGAGTTATGTTTGTCTCATGAAGATTGAGAGATTATTTCTTTTTCTCTCTCTGTGAGGATTATATTAAAATTGGATTATTTATTCTCGGATATTACCATTTCAGGTATTTTCTTTGTCAGAAGATATTTAACACATTCAACTTCTCTAATGATTTTTAAGACTATTCAAATTTTATATATATACTATATATATTACATATGTGTATATATAATATACATTATATATATAGTTATAGGTTTTACATTTATAAAGTTTTATATATATAGTTGTCAATTTTAACATATTGCTTTAAAATGAATATATCTATTTCATCTAAGTTCTCTAATACACAGGTATGCAATTGTCCATAATATCCTTTTAATCTTTTTTAATCTCTGAAATATCTATAGTTAGGTCTCTCTTCCCAACCTTCATGTTGTTTATTTCAATTAAGTCAACAATAAACTTCACAAGCCGGACCAATATACTTTAGAGAATGAAAGGAGATGCTATTACTTATACCATAACAACAGATGTCACCCTAGAGTATCACAGCAAGATGGGACATATGGTCTCTGGGTGAATATCTAGTTAGCTTCATATTCTTGATATTTGGCAGTGACACTTATTTTTTATCTGACATTTCTTTTAATTTAGCCATTCTCATGGTTGTGCCATGCAAAGTGTTTTAATAAAAAATAAAATTAGGCATATCATTTAAAATTAAATATTCAATGCAATGAAAGGATGCTGTTATCTGTATTTTATAGCCTGTTCTAAATACTAATTATTAAATAAGATTATATGTAACTTCTTTGTGAAAATCTATCTATATTACAATTGATAAGAAGTGAATAGATAGCATTCATTGAGGATTTACTGTATATGGACCTCATGTATTCCTCATTAAAATATGTGTCCAATATTATCTCCACTTGAAAGACAATAAAACCTGAGGCTAATTTCGCTCACAGTGCCATAGTTGAGAAGTGATGGAACTATGATCCAACTTGGGTCTCTCTGAAATTTTCCAACTCAGAGTTACTATTTAGGATACTAAAAATTCCCAATAATAAGTAAATAATCATTCTATATTCAAAAAACTTTTCAAAATATAATTAGCTGTGAAACTTGTCTTTTTAATATTAAAAAACTGCCTTTGATTGTCTTATTAACATTAGTGAAATATTATTCATTGAAAAATTTTAAGTTATCTATTCCATATTAAGATACATAAATGCCTAGGAATTCTTCCATTAATGTTTGAGAACTTTCAATCACTCATTCATTTAAGCTAAACCTCAGAATGAAGCACATTCTACTGACAGTGCTAAGTAAAGTTCTGATTGCTAGACATACAATGTTGAACTAAAGAGAGACATCTCCCACTTTCAAGAAGCTTTAATTGTAGAGGGAGAGCAGAAAATAATGAAGTAGGGAGAGCAGAAAATAATGAAGTAAGCCAACATATAATGAAATTTAAAGTAGTAATTAGTTCTACAAATAAATAACAGTGAAGTAGTATGAAGACATAAAGAGTGACCAACAAGGATGTGATCATAGATCAGACCTGAGTGAACCAATGGAGAAAGTCCCGTGAAATTCTGTAGCTAGCATGCCAGGCCAGGGGAATAGAATGGGCAAAGGCCTCCCCACAGGTGGAAAACAGACAAGTGCTTTCAGTTTGGCAGCAAGACAGTAAGCAACAAGCATGCCAGGGGATAAATTTAGAGAGGTAAGATATAAGATTCCACTCAAAATGAAATGTTAAACATTTTCTGTTTTGTTTATTACTGAGAACTATGCACAATATGCTCCTTGCCATATCTGACCACTTGTTATCCTTCAAATTCATGACATTCCTGCTATCGCTCATACTCTGGAAGAAGCAAAATATACTTGGTAGTAAGAGCCTGTATATCCTCTTCAGAACAGAAGCTGAAGGGAGATTGATAGATGCAGGATAGATAGGAGAGACACATCCCAAATTGAGGGTCGATAATAACTTTGCAGTGTGTCAATTTCTCTAGGCTAAACTATACTCCCAAGAATTCTTTCTAGTATGTGCCTGAATGGGGAATAAAGGACAGTTCAAAAAATATTCTTTTGCAATGGTTTAAAGAATGAAAGTAGCCGTGTGCACACGCACGCACACCCACACAGCTTCTCCCAGTCAAACGAATCTTCAGTTGTTGCTCTGAAGGGAGTTTTGCAGATGTAATTATCATTCCTAATCAGTTGACTTACTTACTTTATTTATTTATTTGTTGGGGTATAGTTGCTTTACAATGTTGTGTTAGTTTCTGCTGTACAGCTAAGTGAATCAGCTATGCGTATACATATATCCCCTCTTTTTTGGATTTCCTTCCCATTTAGGTCACCACAGAACACTGAGTAGAGTTCCCTGTGTTATACAGCAGGTTCTCATTAGTTATCTATTTTATACATAGCAGTGTATATATGTCAATCCTGATCTCCCAATTCATCCCACCCTGCCTTTCCCCCCTTGGTGTCCATATGTTTGTTCTCTACGTCTGTGTCTCTACTTCTGCTTTGCAAATAAGTTCATCTGTGCCATTTTTCCAGATTCCACATATATGTGTTAATATACGATATTTGTTTTTCTCTTTCTGACTGACTTCACTCTGTAAGACAGTCTCCAGGTCCATCCACGTCTCTACAAATGACCCAATTTCATTCCTTTTAATGGCTGAGTAATATTCCATTGTATATATGTACCACATCTTCTTTATCCATCCATCTATTAATGGACATTTTAGGTTGCTGTTTTTTAAATATAATTGACCTACAAGACTATGTTAGTTTCTGTTACACAACATAGCAATTCGCTATTTCTGTGTATTTTAAAATGATCTCCATGGGAAGTCCATACAAATCTTTGTATGTCACCATACAAAGATTTTACATAGTTATTGGCTATATTCCCCACACTGTACATTTCATACCCATGACTCATTTGTTGGCAACTGGAAGTTTGTACCTCTTAATCTCCCTCACCTATCCTTCCTGATGATTATGTTTCAAAGGAATGGCTCTCAGATCCTTGAGAAAGACAATTCTGAGTTGTAGCGGATACATATTCACAGTTGTAAGCTCTTTTGATTAAATGCTCTGAAAAAAGTAGGTCAGGGTCCTGTCATCAGGCTGGACCAAACCGTAAATTCTCCTTGCAGTGTTGAGATTTCTCAAGCAGACTTTTTAATGAGGGTAGGGGTGGGGTCAATTGGGAATTGGGGGTCATCCTAGGGGCTTGGCAAGTCTCTTGATGCAGGGGTTTGGACAGAGTTATGTGCTGAGACTTCTGCAGTTCTCATTAGTCCATTTTCTACAATCTCTATGCTCCTCCCTATACTTACTGCTGCTGTTTTTGTCCCAGCTGTTATAATATCTGCCCTGGATAATTGCAATAGCCTCATAAGTGATTTTCCTACAGTGGCAGTTTCAAAGGAGTTTGGAGTGGGTGGAATAATCTTCATCAATCATCTCACCCTTCAAAAAGCATTCAATGTAATAATATGTGCTTGTTATGTAAAGGCAGCTTTCAATATATCCTTCAACCCCTACTAACACCAGGGTTCACCAGCCACATTGCTCCCTTAAACCACTCTTTTATAGAAAGTCACTGTCTCCCTGTTGCTAGTCTCCATTTCCTTCTCCAAACCATCACACTTTTGCCCATTCTCACTACCTCACTCAAGTTCCATGTGTAAAAGGTGAAGAAATGGAGAAGGGATGAAGAAGAAAAGGGGAAGAAGTTGGGAGATGGGAAAAGGGAAGGAAGAGAGAAGAAAAGAGAAGAGAAAAGAAGAGGAATAGAGGTAGGAAGATGGGAGTGGAAGAAAGGGATTTGAAAAAGATTGAGGAACTAAACCAAATTAAGAGTTGATTCCAGAGAATAAATAAGACTGTTGATACAATGCATTCCTATACGGTCTAGAAGTTAAGATTCTGGTTTTCACCCAAATATCATTGGTACTTACTTTTACATTTTCATTAAAGAGTCTTACATAGATAGGAGATGAAGGTTACTTTTTATTTATGTCAAGTTAAGTTTTAGACTTTTTATTATAGGTTCTTTTCCGAAGGTGTTGATTAAGCTCTGTGGAGTTATTCATGTGTTCGTGAAACAAATATTTATTGAACAGTGCCAGGAACTGTGTTAGACGCTAGAGGTACAAACATTCCTTTATTTCAGGTACCACTTCCTGTCAGATGCTTATATCTAACACCTCAGCTTCACTATACTCATACACACTTATATACACATACAAACATATCAGCATTCCATCTGTCCAGACACCACCCCATATGTTTTTAACCATCCATCTCAGCAAGAAAAAGTAATATAGTGCCCCTAGATCCAATAAGATGTGTTTCCTTTTATTCCCTAAGTTCATTCTAGTCACCTTATCCTCAACCACACCCATGGGTCTCCAATTCCAAAGTGTCCCTCATAACTTCCCTGCCTTTCTTCTCCTCCAAACTTCCCTTCTTCCTCTGTTCCCATAGCTCGCTGTTACTGCCCAGAGTCCCATGTGGGCAGCTCTTTCTTCTGCATTCCCACTCCTTTGCTTGAAATATCAGGAAATAATCTTTCAGTTAACTAGACTTAAATATTTGATGAATGAAAGTCTAATGGAGGGACTTCTGGTTTCCTGCCCAGCACGTAAGGAGCTTATGAGTTGCTACACAATACTAACAACAAGTAAAAGGTTGAGCAAACTGAAAAACCAACAAGACTTCTTGGATTCATCAGAGACAATGAAGTCACAGGGCAAACTGCTTCCATTAAAATTGTAGAGAGAGATGGATGGATACAGAGAATGATAACTCTCCAGAGCAGAAACCCACACAGAGACCTCTGTGGGAATTGCCACCAGGGTAGGTAAACCTGAATTTTAATTGACAATTTGCTGGAGGCTCAGTGTGGACAAATCTGAAAGTTAAAAACTCCAAAACAGCCTAGTCATAGTGGGAGGCTCCACACTTTTGTGAGTTTTATCCCCAGGAGTTCTACCAGGTCCTCACAGTGAATATCTCCTGCTACTGGCAGTGGGAGAGGAAAAGTAACCATTTTGAAATAAACTAGAACTTTCTGTCCTTCTTAACAAGGCCTCTCATCAGGAGAATCTATTTTACTAGAGCATAACCTACTGGAGTTTCATCAGCGCCTTGCCTACATGAGGGAAATTTTTGAACTACTCAACTGTGAATTTAAAATAACTATGATTAATATACTAAGAGCTCTAATGGAAAAATACATAATATGCAATAACAGATACGTGATCTAAGCAAAGAGATGGAAATTTTTAATGAAGACTAAAAAAAGGCTTGAGATCAAAAGCACTGTAACAGAAATGAAGAACGCCTTGTTTGCACTCATTAGTAGAGTAGACATGGCTGAGGAAAGAATCTCTTACCTGGAGGATATGTAAAAAGAAACTTCCAAAGCTGAAAAGCAAAGCAAAAAAAAGACTGAAAGAATAACAATAATATCCAAGGACTGTGCGATAACTACAAAAGGGGTAATATATGATAATGGGAATATCAGAAGGAGAAGAAAAAGAGAAAGAAGAGGAAGCAATATTTGAAGCAATAAAGACTGAGAATTTTTCCTAACTTCATGTCAGACACCAACTCACAAATTCAGGAAGATCAAAGAGCACCAAGCAGGATAAAGGCCAAGAAAAGAAAAAAAAAGTCTACTGCTAAGTATATCATTTTTAAATTACATAAAAATCAAGGATAAAGAAAAAAATTTCGAAAGAAGCCAAACACCCCCACACAACTTATCTATAGAAGAGAACTGTTAAGAATTACAATTCACATCTCCTCAGAAACCTGCAAGCAAGAAGAGAGTGGAGTGAAATAGTTCAAATGTTGAGAGAAGAAAACCCACCAACCTAGAACTCTGTACCCTACAAAATTATTCTTCAAAATGAAGGAGAAATAAAGACTTTTGAGACAAACAAAAATCAGAGGAAATTTGTGACCAGTAGATCTGCATTGCAAGACTTGTTAAAAGAAGATCTTCAAAGAGAAGAAAAATTATATAGTTCAGGAACTGAGATATAGATAAAGAAGGGAAGAACATTAAAGAAAGAATAAGTGAGAATTTATTTTCTTACTCTAACTGATTTGCTAGATAGCATTTTTTCAAAATAATAATAGCAGTAATATATTTGATGATTATAACATATATAAAAGAAATGAATAACAGCAATGAGACAAAGAATGGAAGAAAAGAATTAGGAGAATTTTGTTATTATAAGGTACTTGTACTACTATACCGTGAAGTAGTATAGTGTTATTTAAAAGTGAAATTGGATTAGTAGTAAAAGTATATTGCAAAATCTAGGTCACCACTAAAATAAATTTTAAAAGAAATAAACTTAATATGCAAAGAAAGGAGAGAACATGGAATGAATTAAAACCACAAATGGCAGAAAAAGAGTGGAAAACAAAAATAGGAAAAAAGAACAAGGGCAATAATTAGAAAACAGTAAAACGTATGGTAGATCTTAATCCAGTATATCAATAATCACTTTTCAAGTTGATGGTATAGGGCTTCCCTGGTGGCACAGTGGTTAAGAATCCACGTGCCAATGCAGGGGACACGGGTTTGATCCCTGGTCCGGGAAGATCCCACATGCCACGGAGCAACTAAGCCTGTGCACTACAACTACTGATCCTGTGCTCTAGAGCCCTTGAGCCACAACTAGTGAGCCCACACACCACAGCTACTGAAGCCCACATGCCTAGGGCCCCTGCTCCACAACAAGAGAAGCCACCACAATGAGAAGCCCGAGCACGACAACAAAGAGTAACCCCACTCACTGCAACTAGAGAAAGCCCACGTAGAGCAACGAAGACCCAATGCAGCTAAAAATAAAGTAAATAAAATAAATAAATTTTAAAAAGAGAATATTGCACATTTTATAATAAATAGGTTACATCTCATACATTCTGTGCCTTTGAAAAAAAAGTTGATGGTATAAATCAAGCAAGAAGACACAGGTTTTCAGAATGCATCAAAAAACAAGATCCAAGTACATGTTGTTATAGAGAGGAAAAGGTTTTTCTTAACCCTCTCAGGGACCATGGCTGGATCTGAATGTTAAATTAACAATTACAGACTAGCAAAGGAAAAGCATGAAATTTAATATGTTTTATGTGACATGGGAGATTTCATAAGGAAATAAACACCTGAAGAAACACTTAGACCTCAGAATTATTTTTCTTAACATCTTTATTGGAGTATATAGCTTTACAATGGTGTGTTAGTTTCTGCTTTATAAAAAAGTGAATAAGCTATACATATACATATATCCCAATATCTCCACCCTCTTGCATCTCCCTCCCACCCTCCGTATCCCACCCCTCTAAGTAGTCACAAAGCACTGAGCTGATCTCCCTGTGCAATATGGCTGCTTTCCAATATATATGTCCATGTCACTCTCTCACTTTGTCCCAGCTTACCATTCCCCTTCCCTTGTCCTCAAGTCCATTCTCTATCTCTGTGTCTTTATTTATCCTGCCCCTAGGTTCTTCAGAACCTTTTTTTTCTTTTTTTTTTTTTTTTAGATTCCATACATATGTGTGAGCATAGGTTATTTGCTTTTCTCTTACTGACTTACTTCACTCTGTACGACAGACACTAGGTCGATCCACCTCACTACAAATAACTCAATTTCGTTTCTTCTTATGGCTGAGTAATATGCCATTGTATATATGTGCCACATCTTCATTATCCATTCATCTGTCGAGGGACACTTAACTTGCTTCTATGTCCTGCCTATTGTAAATAGAGCTGCAATGAACATTGTGGTACATGACTCTTTCTGAATTATGGTTTTCTCAGGCGATATGCCCAGTACTGGGATTGCTGGGTCATATGGTAGTTCTATTTTTAGTTTTTGAGGGACTTTCATACTGTTCTCCATAGTGGCTGCATCAATTTACATTCCAAACAACAGTGCAAGAGGGTTACCTTTTCTCCAAACCCTCTCCAGCATTTATTGGTGGTAGATTTTTTGACGATGGCCATTCTGACTGTTGTGACATGATACTTCATTGTAGTTTTGATTTACATTTCTCTAATGATTAGCGATGTTGAGCATCCTTTCATGTGTTTGTTGGCAATCTGTATATCTTCTTTGGAGGAATGTCTATTTAAGTCTTCTGCCCATTCTCGGATTGGATTCTTTGTTTTTTTGATATTGAACTACATGAGCTGTTATATATTTTGGAGATTAATCCTTTGTCACTTGTTTCATTTGCAAATATTTTCTCCCATTCTGAGGGTTTTCTTTTCAGCTTGTTTACGTTTTCCTTTGCTGTGCAAAAGCTTTTAAGTTTCATTAGGTCCCATTTGTTTATTTTTGTTTTTATTTCCATTTCTCTAGGGGGTGAGTCAAAAAGGATCTTGCTGTGATTTATGTCATAGAGTGTTCTGCCTATGTTTTACTCTATGAGTTTTAGAGTGTCTGGCCTTAAATTTAGGTCTTTAATCCATTTTGAGTTTATTTTTGTGTATGGTGTTAGGAAGTGTTCTAATTACTTTCTTTTACATGTAGCTGTCCAGTTTTCCCAGCACCACTTATTGAAGAGGCTGTCTTTTCTCCATTGTATATTCTTACATCCATTATCAAAAACTAAGGTGACCATATGTGCGTGGGTTTATCTCTGGGCTTCCTGTCCTGTTGCATTGATCTACATTTTTGTTTTTGTGCTAGAACCATACTATCTTGATTACTATACCTTAGTAGTATAGTCTGAAGTCTGGGAGGCTAATTCCTCCAGCTCTCCTTTTCTTTCTCAAGATTGCTTTGGCTATTTGGGGTCTTTTGTGTTTCCATAGAAATTGTGTAATTTTTTGTTCTAGTTCTGGGAAAAACGCCCTTGGTAATTTGATATTGACTCTATTGAATCTGTAGACTGCTTTGGGTAGTATAGTCATTTTCCCAATGTTGATTCTTCCAATCTAATAACATGCTATATTACTCCAATTATTTGTATCAACTTTAATTTCTTTCATCATTGTCATAGTTTTCTGCATACAGGTCGTTTGTCTCCTTATGTAGATTTATTCCTAGGTATTTTACTCTTTTAGCTGCAATGGTAAATGAGAGTGTTACTTTAATTTCTCTTTCAGATTTTTTCATCATTAGTGTATAGGAATGCAAGAGATTTCTGTTCATTAATTTGGTATCCTGCTACTTTACCAACTTCATTGATTAGCTCCAG